>NC_052500.1:14650910-14956508 GCF_016617805.1 Bactrocera tryoni
CAAAGACGGTCAAGTGATCGTTACAGCCATGCCTCGTCCTGGACGAAGGTCGAAGTTCAACTGATGGAAATATTAAAAAAGTGAAAATCACGAGGCAAGGGTTAGACAGAGCTCGAAATCTCATGCGAGTCCTTCCAAATGATTTGGTGGATACTTTGCGTATGATGCTCTTTGTTTTTTTCGATATTTGTCGTGGAGAACATCCGTCGAATACGCCCGAAATTGTGTAAGAACAATTCATGGATTTTACACGATGATAATAGACCAGTGCATAAAGCCCAAACTGTGATCGAATTTTAAGCAAAAATGCATTGAATAACATTGTCCAACCACTATATTCAACAGATTTGGTTCTGTGCGATGTTTTTCTGTACCCCAAACTGAAATTGCCGTTTTCAGTCGATAGAAGAGATAGAGCAAATTTCGCTAAACGCCTCCTAAAAAATGCTTATGAAAAGTATTTCGAGGACTGAAAAAATCCTTGTCATAAGTTGGTGGGGATTACTTTGAAAGAAATATTGATGAAAAATGAAATATTTTCCGGCTAAATTTTGTATACTTGTGTATATTTTTTGATTTTAGGTTGCTAGGAGGGTTAAAATTGCAGGTATAGCTATGTATCAATTTGTTGAGACCCTTGGCTTACCTTTTTTAAACATGTCTAAAATAACACTATAGTGATTTTTGTAAATTTGTAAACAAATTTTAGTCAAGACACGATCCAATATTTGAACGCTGCTTAGCTAAGCTTCCTACCCATTATTTTATAGCACTAATTACTACTTAACATGATCACTCCTTCAATAAAACATGTTCTACTTATCACACAGATTCAGATTTCCACAGACACTTTTCCGCTTCATATGAACAACTTTGGTGCCGCTTAAGTTGTTCTATTCACTTATGAAGTTCAAAAATTGCTTGTTTGCTTACGTATCGAATCAACATATATTTTTTGTTGATTCGGCAAATAGTTTTCGAGATACAAGCATATTTATAAAAAAAGAACATTTAAATTTTATTTTTTTTTTTTTTTAATTAAGTAAGGTTTAAAAAATGACTTCACAATGATGCAAGAAAGTTTAGTAGTGAGACCACTATTTCTATTAAGAATAACCAATTTATGGTGATTATATAATTTTGTTCGAATCAATCGCTAGCGACAAAATGACCATAACCAAAAAGAAGGTTTTTCCTACAGTAAATGAAAAACTTGAGCTTTTACTTTTTTGACCACCCTAATGCGCACTTAGCTACAAACTTAATGTTATTACGAAGAGATGTTTGGTGAAATATTTTTTTTTTTAAGTTGCAGGCGGTGAAAAATGAAGTTCCGGCTGTAAAGCGAAAACCAACTGCTAGTCTTCAACTTTGTTTGTAAATACGTGAGTGCATGTTCAAAAAAAAAAAACGTTCCGTTATGTGTGCATGTTTTTGATAAGAGAACAAAGTTTAAGTTTGCCCGCAAATGCTTCGTGTGTTCGACGTAGAACTTTCTCCTTTGCATTGAAACCGTTGGAGTACAGTTAAATGGTATGGTTTAATTGGCTTCAATAATGCTGAGAGAGACATATATGTAAATATATACATATATGCATGCTTATAACATAATACATAGCTGCGTATCTATATAAATACTTAATTACTATAAAAAGCTTTGGCAATGCAACATATATCAATACGGGTAAGGTCAAAGGTTAATGTTAATCAACTGATTGAACTTTATTAATTGCGCGTATTATGAAAATTTCTCTCTATCGAGAGAATAAAAGGGATGTTTAAGTACCCTTGATTATTAATTATGCAACTATTTCCATTTTGAATTTGGTTGTGTCGTGATTTTGTATGGAATTTAAACTGTTGAATTACTTGTAGATTTAATAGAGCTAAAATATATTTGAATTGCCAATGTTACTACATTAATTTAACTTCCCCAAAGATTTTGAGTGTAAGCTAAGTTGTTAGGTTGGGTAAATAGGCTGAATTTTTGTGAATACGTGAATAATCCCACTTGGAAAGCTAGAGACGTCTGTGATGCACAGACCACTTAGATATGAATCAAACAGCTCCTTGCATGCCGACAGAAAGCCTGCTAAAAATTTATTAAGGCTGCTAATATCAATTCCAGCGTGTCCACCGCATTTCGTAAAAAATATGGCAGCCGAAATGCTACAACCTTAGTCTGACGAAACCTGCACAGTAGAGAATAAAATGTCTAGATATTTTCACCCCATCTTACTCATTGCAACATTGACAAGGTGTGCCCTCCAAAATGCTTAGCCTCACCGCGTGAGTGCCAATGAACCTAACGTCTATGATTGCGGCGATATAAGCTTTCTTAGTAGTTGAATGTACTTTAACGTTTCACTCTGGGTCAAAAGGCTTTCCCAACCCCACAAGTGCTTATTACCAACCTAAAATTTGGTTATGGGTGCCTTTCCTTGCAAGCTCATCGGCATTAGAATTTCTGTCGATTCCGCTATGACCAGGCACCCAAACACATTTAATATGGAAATAGATTGATGCTACTGCTAGTGAGGTGACTCCTTGACTAGTTTTGAGCTCATTGTCAGCGATCTATAGTACATCTGTTGCTACCGTGATCGCTTCTACTTCTACTTTAAGAAGACTGCTGTGGTTTGACAGTTGGAAATAAGAGTACATTGACATTTTCAGGGCTTAAAGTGGTCTGTCCGTCTGAAACAAGAGCTGATTGACAGCTTCCGATGGAAGATTCCGCCTGCAACCTTCCTATTGAGCTTCAATCAATCCGTGAAAAAGCTCACTGCGTCTCTTCTGCACCGACTCCTCCCTACCCATATATTTCCCAGAGGTATGTGCGCAGAGAAGATGCCGCTGGGAGTAGGTTCCGCACGCAGAGGCCCAAGTTATCACGGATGCAGTCGAGGATTTCAAAATGTCTAGCGAATGGCGCTCCAAAAATTAGCCGAACCCGATAAAACAAAATACACTAAATAAAGCATTGTCAAGCTTGGACGCCTCTTTTGAGGGCGATAATAAAGATTTGTATGAACATATTGTTATACGGCAGACCTGTTTTTGTCCGCATATTCTCCAAAAAAGCATTGCCCTGTTAAGGTCAGCAATGCCGCCTGGATGTCCCTGTATATGGTTGCTTTCTATATCCTCCCGTAGTTATTCAATAGAATTTCACAGGCCTTCTCTAGTATACCTGGCACATCTTCTTGGTAGATGCTGGCTGAGTTTGATGAAAGGATAAGGAGAGAGCGAGATGTCCCCAGACTATTTGAACCTATCGGTAGAGAGAGTTCTAGAGAGTAACTTTAACAGAAAGTGATTATTGCAATCTAACCTTAACGAGCAAATTAAGCGTTCCAGTTGATTAAAACACAGAAAAATATGTTTTTTTTTGTCAGTCCGGGTAAAATTTGATCAGTTGGTAAATCAATCTTTAATTACTCAGATTACCTATAAATACATATTTCGCTCAAATAACGCTCAAAGCCACCTTTGCTTGTTTAAAGTTTTTGTTATTGAATTTATTTAGCGAATGTTGGTCTTTCTTAAATTGACTGCGCTAACAAAGACAATATTTTATATTATTCTTAGAATATCCGAACTTCCGCTTCCATTAACACATTTAGAAACTTTAAAATTTTCTCGCAATCAGCACTCTCGAGTGTGATATTTTAGTGCTTAGCGCTTTGAGATTCGCTTGCATAAATTGAGAATTTTAATTGTATTTTCTCCCTCAAATTTCTACATTTAAATAAAAGACACCAGCGAAATAAAAAGCGCAAGACAATGAGCCAGCATTCGCTGCAGTAATGTCGTCAAGAAGAAAATTGAGGAAAATAGAGAAAATGGAATATAAGAATAATTATTGTAAGCATTAAAAATGGCGTTAAAATAAAGAATAAACAGAAGAGCTAAGATAAACAACGCGAGGCAACGCCAAATAAAAGTGCAAGAAATGCAAGCAACTTCAAATCCTTTAAGCTCAGCGGGATATAGATACATATACACACATATATCTATATATACTAAGTAACCACAGAGTGCAATGCCACTCGGAGAAGTTGATGATGGCGGGAACTTTGCAGCAAGCGAGACAACGTGGAAGTGAACATGATGTAGTGACAATTTATGCATGCACAAAGGAAAGTGCGCACGCAGTGTTGCCAAACCTACTATTTCTGTGTGTGTACGAGAGTGCTCTTGCGGATGGTTACTTGAGTGGCTGTCTTAGTGATGCACGCAGCGCACAAATTAAACTCACTTAGCATCCGCCAAAGCAGATAAAGTAAAGCAAAGAACAAATAAATGCTGTAGAAATGCTTCAAAGGACTTTGCGAATATGCGTTGCCTGTAACGCAATAACTCCTCTCCTGCTGAAATCGCTTATGTCGCTGTTATTGTAGTTAATTGCATGCAGCGGCAAAAGAGTTCCGCAATTATTTCTGCAGCGCTTGTGGAAGGACACCATGAAGATGCCGATGTAAGGCGTTCCTCAGCTTAAAACAGGGCATGGTTAAGTCCGCCGGAAGACGAGCTTTAGTATTACAACTTCGCTGGACTTTAATAACGAGATTTTTGGAGAGCTTCTTATCGGAAAACAAGAATAATAAACAGGTTAGGTGGGATTGCGTGGGGATCACACTTAGATTGTTATGTACGTTCCTTTGTGGAGCCAAACGAATGCTCCTGAAATTGGATATCACTTATCGGCAAAGATGTCCTGAACCAATCACAAATTTGCTTAGGTGCGTTATTGATATTTCCGCTATTTTACATGCATGTCTAAGAATATGATATCCGAGGTGTTTTTGTCTTGATCTGACAATAGCGAGACATTCAAGAAGGAAATATTGAAATGATTCTGTCTCATCTTCTTCCAAACTGCTGATGCAAGTGAGATATTCATCTAATTGCATGAATGCCGATCGAACAGCGTTCAGTTAGAATTCCTACAACCATTGAACCTTGCTGACAGCGAAGAGTTCCCTAGACCTCTTATGCTTTACATTTGGTCAGAAAACATTGCAACTGCTTAGCTGCTGGAATGCCTGCAGATTTGGTGTGAGACCGGTAGTAAGCTACAAGATGTCAACGGAGCTCCTACCAGAACCCTTTCCTCAGTATTTGAGACCTGCCCTAGCAAGCTCATCAGTCTTACGGGTTCCTGCAATACCAGGCGCTCGAAACAGTTTAATAATATTTATTTTATTGGCCTTGAGCGAACAGTCAGAGAACACATGGCCAATAACGTTGTCGTTCTGCTATATTCCGGAGCAGTCTACTGGTACCTTTATGACAGCCACCTTCACTTGGAAGATGGAGCCTTAAATTGGAGATGATGGAAAGTTCCTGACGGTGTACTCCTGCACCTCTTTAATCCGGAGAGAAACTTATTCCTTTATTGACTGAGAGCTCCTTCAAAACCCATTTTTTAGTAACGAAGACGCCCGAACTAATAAACGAAAACACATTTAAAATACAAAGAAGCGGACGCTTAAAGCGGATACATTTTCACCAACATACTTTCATTAATTTCAGTATTTAAACCTCTCTTGAATTGCGGAGTAAGCTCTTCGCTCTCTCACTCTATTGCTTAACAAGACACCCGCCCACTCAAAAAAAAAACGGGCAAAAGCGAACTGCAAAATTATCAGCTCTGGCAACGGCTGTCCGCAGTAGGACTTGTACTTGTTGTTGTTTTTTAGTAACTGCTTTCATAAGTGCTATTGTTGCTGTTGCTAGCGGCAACAATAACCGGAAATTGTCAACTAGAGTGTAGTTTCTTGTCGCATTTAGATTCTTGCTGAGTTAGTTAGTCAGCTGGTTGACTCTTTGACTCATTGACTCAACGCATGGCTTGAGTGTTTGGTTTGGTGTGGTTCGCTTGGTTTCGGTTGAGCGGTTGAGCCAGCTGCAGCAGCTAGAGTTCGTTTGGTTATGGCAGAGTTACATGCTTGATACGCCGGCTTTGCTGATTTCCTACTTACCCGTACATACTACGTTGTCTGAGCCGTTGGTGCCATTGGTCCCGCTTCCACACCGTCTGACACACATTTGCACTTTTCCCAACTCAACCAGTACGCTCCCAGCACTGTGGTGGGCTGTGGACTTGGAGTCGGAACGAAGTAACGCAGTTGTTGCGTCGTCGTTGCAATTATTGCCAGCTACGTCAGCAACAAGAATATGCAAAACTCACAGCAGTGCAGTTAGATAGACAACAACATCACTGCCAGACACATTATTACAAAGTATATTTCTTGCTGTAGTTGTAGTGGTGCATGCTGTAGAATATGAGTTCATCGCCAGTAGTCGCAACAGCATTTGCTTTGTGGCATCGTGGGAGTTGCTGCCTGCGCTTATTGCTGTTGTTGCATTTTCCATTTACCGCTGACTGCAATTTTAATTTGTCTCATTGGGACGCCTGCAGCTGCGGCCACAGCAACAGTTTGCTTGGATGTGAAGGAGAGATTGCGTGAAGCAGGAGCAGGCGCAGGAGCGGTAGTGAAGTGTGTTGTCATAGCAACGGCTTTGACTCATATGAACCTCGAATTGTTTCTGCTCTTTGTGGGTAAGCGAGGCAAAAAACAACATGCTGCTTATTACCGCTTTATTCTTGCTGACGAAATTTGCCGAAGCATACAGGTATGGAAGTATTATGAGCTTCATTATTTCATGCTCGCTCTTAAAAGTATGTTATGTTTCATGATTGCTCATAAATGTATACTATGAACTTTTGCTGTTGATTTTATGGTTTCCTTTTTTCTTTTCTGGGATCCTCTTTTCTATAGATGAACATATATGTTCTAGATGATTCAAACGTTTTACTGGATTTCCGTATACAGAGTTAACCGTTACAAGTGTTAAATTTCAACGTGGATGAAATAAAAACTGCTCTTAAGTAACTTAACCAGGAAAGGCGTCGGGTGGTGGCATGATTCCTCGCGAAACCACTTAAAGATGATCTCAAGCTATTTCGGTTCTTTTTATGAAGCAATTTGGCCCGAAGACCAATAACCGGTCGATTGGTTCCCAAAAAAGACGACCTATCCGTACGTTAAAATAATCAACGAGTGGCAAGCGAATATCACCACCTGTTTTGTAGGCTTCAGCAGCGCTTTTGATATTATACAACATCTCGAAGAACCGGCTTACATGGATGAATATGCAATCCTGACAGTGAAAAATCTGATTTCCACAGGAATCTAAATAAGCTTGGTGAGTTTGCTGACGAGGTTTCCTTGGAAATTAACGTGGACAAAACCGAATTCAGCTGTAGCAACAATGACATCGAATATGTATGATTCACGGATATCGCACAAAGCAGATTTCTGCTATCTTCGCAGTAAATTTATCACCACTGACGGTTCTGCTGAAGACATTGCCGGCTTGTAAGTGTGGGCAATGAAGGTTTGGGAAATATATTACACGAAAAATTCTAATAAGTAGCTGTTGCGCATTTAACATAGTTCCATAAAAAATATTCTTTGTGGTGTCGTCAATGAGTTAGCAATCACCTTGGTCCTTCTTCTTCGAAAAAAAATGTCATGATGACGAAAATTGTGTATCTTGATTTTTTTGAAATGGCCTTC
The DNA here is from genome assembly GCF_016617805.1 of Bactrocera tryoni. Classification (NCBI taxonomy): domain Eukaryota; kingdom Metazoa; phylum Arthropoda; class Insecta; order Diptera; family Tephritidae; genus Bactrocera; species Bactrocera tryoni. The sequence continues at coordinate 14,658,500 of NC_052500.1, forward strand.
ATCTCTTCTCGAAATCTAAATAACTGGCTAAGGGAACAACGATTGAGACAATTCCGGCAATTGGATTCATCATGGGTGTGCAAAATGACTACGAAATTTAGACAAAAATAAATGTTTTGAAAAAAGTTTCCTGTTTTAGCTGCGTATTAAAATTCCAGAACATACATATTTTCTCTAGTATTAAGGATTTTGAAAGCGGATTAACGCCTTTTTTTTTGACATCTCCTGACTTTAATTTATATTAAGGTTAGGTTATGAGGTCAATCCTAACAGGGATCTCATTTAGACTGATTACAATGCAAATCGGTCTTGTTCTACAAATCAATGCAGACCCTCCAGTATCGGCAAAGTGCTTTGAGCTTGAAGTCAATGGAGGACAATCGACAATGGAGGAGAAAAGAGCGTGGGTGTTTCCACCACTCTCTCCTCTTTGCAAATTTGACAATTTGCGCCGTCAAGATTTTTAGTCTTACCGCATGAATGCCTATCGGAAGATCTTCTGTGTTTTATTCTAGGGCAAAAGGATCTCGTTGTCACACAAAAGCCATCGTCCAATAGCGCCTGATAAGCACAAACGAAATCTACTGATCCACTGATAGAGCACAAGATGACAATGAAGATTTAACTCGGTCCCGTTCCAATGTGAGCGGCTATGGTGCTCCCTTGGCTTGCTTTTCTGTTATGCAGTGGCTAGTGATTCAGCTACGACCAAGTACGCCAACGAGACTAATAGTGAAGTAGCTTCAAGTAGCTTCATGGTATTTCTAGAGAGGACACACACTCCTTGACCAGCTTTGAGTGCGAAGTTAGCGAGCGACTAGATCAACTCACCATCCAACAGTGATTCCTCACCAACCATATATCCTTTGTCGGTATGTGAGCAGAGAAAAAGCTTTCACGAGCAGCCTCTGTTAGATAGTGTTTCAAGTCTTCAGTATTGTAGTTGAAGGTGGAGAGGATTTTGGCATGTCTTTGTTCAAGTCCTTTAATTTGTCCAGCTTCCTTGCTTTGCAGCGCACTTCAAAGCAATGCATCTGCCGGCAATGTAAAATAGCATTAAATGCTATTGTTGATGTAGTGCAGAGATGACTATGTGTGAAACCCGCTCTTTTGATACATTGATGCTTCTCAGGAAGTGTAGCTTTTTGGAACGCCCTCCAGCATACAAATACACCGTAGAATATTGTTGGCTTGACTACGGTTTCGTTGGGCCAAAATATCACCTTTCATGAGTTTTTACCTAAGATTTCTGTACACAAATATGCAGCCATTGATGCCATGCTCAGATCGCCTCCATGAAAGCTTTATGTTAAGCATAAGCCCAAGGTATTCCACCTTGCCTTGGTTGAAGACGTAAACCTCCAATAAGGGGTGATATATGTCTGGGATCTTATTGCTCCTGGCAAATAAAACCATTTCTGTTTAAACCATATAATAAATGTCTCTATATGAGCAGACTGGCTGTCACTCGACTTACTACTACTTATGCAGCTACGTCATAAATTTGTCATATGTTAATCAAATCGGTGCCATTTTCTATGTTTTCATTTGTAAAAATATCAATAACTCTTTTGAATCCCTCTATATGTCAAAGAATGTAGAAATATAGAAAATAATTGAGGCTTTGCACTGCGACCTATGGTCTACTGAGACATCTCCTATATAACATATGGTCACAAAGCTCCAGCATTTTGAACAAATCCAAGAACTTGCTGAGCGCGACTGCTTTATTGTGTAGTCCAAGAATGTACATATGCACATATGTAAATACATGGCAACAATGCCTGCCTGGAAATGCCGTTATTCTACTTACCACACAAATATGTCTCAATTTACTCTCTGACTTGCTTACATTTAATAAATGTCCTATTTTACAAAATGCAATTAGTAAAGTGATTACAAGAATACAATTTACACAAATCAAATACCACAAAAGAAACAAAAATTTAATTCCTATCTTATTTACTAATAGAAAATCAATTCTGAATCTCCTACGGAGTCTTTGCCAAAATGCCACAAAGCATCTTACAAAAGTTCCGCACTTACATAAACACCAACTGTTGAAATTACTCTGCATTCAAATGAAGTAGTTACAAACTAATCTAGAACTAAACCACAAGCTTTACTTGTCAGTGGACTACATATCTATTTTACACAAAAACAACTGGTTGTGTTTACTTGCAGAGAGGTGATTTTTGGCAGATTTGGGTAGAAATCTGACCTTTTATGAATTGGTGTAGTAAGTATACGCAGCTGAAGTTATGTCTCAAACAAACTGTATTCATATAGTACACCATGACGTATGAGCAATACAGATAACTAGTGGTTTTCGGACCAATTCCTTTACAGCCGGGCTCCCCTGGTTGTAAACCCGGCCTCCCTGGTTGTAAACCCAATTATCCTCTAACCGCTTAAATATATCTCCATGGTCATGTGCATGTATTTTTGTCTGTCATGCATGAATTATTTCCGAAAATGTTGGAAAACAATATTTCTTCTGCGAGACAATAGAAATTCCAAGTCCCATGACAAGTGTGAAAGAGATTTAACGATGCCACAGTGTTACGTAACAAGTGAATTGCCAATGTATTGTGTGTACAATTTAACTAAATGCTTAATATTTATTTTATTTGTGGCAAGCTCATGCCACAAGTGTGCGTGTATGCGTTGTCAGTGTGTTGTACACTTGAGGTATGGCAGAAAAATGAAATTGTCATTGAAAATTCCGACAACTTGCACTAAGCAATGCATTGCAGTTCCAAGTTACAAGCGTGTAACCACCTTGCGACTACTGGACACGTGTGTTTGTGTAGGTGTGTGAGTATGTGTGTTAGCGCTTGGTTAAGTCTGTGGTCTAATCCCACGCATGTGGAAAATGACATTTCTATTTTTCAAAACCTCACACACTTCTGCATAAGGCGATTCTCTGGTCAATACGTGTCTATGTATGTGTATGTGTATGTGTATTAGGGTGTCTGTTATTTACCAAGTTGATCGTACCTTGATTAGGGTATATTAAGCTTACAATTATGTTTATAATACCCAAAAGGAATTGTCAGAGACCCTATAAAGCATATAAACATATACGAACTAGTCACTTAGTTGTAGAGATATCGACCTTAAGTTTTGCACACGTCCTTTCCGCACCAAAAAGATGCTCATTTTTTGGAAAGGTCCTTATAGCACCACTGTGGCAAATAGCTGCAATAGAAAGTGAATGAACGGAATAAAGCTTTCGTATAAAAACTTTTTGATTTGAGCATATATTTTCCCAAAATTTATTATGGACTACTGTCTAAAGCCATTGTGAAATCTCCGAAGAAATTGTTCAGATCGGCTCACTAAAGCATATAGTTCTCATACAAGCCGAATGATCGGAATAAAGCGCTTGTATGGAAAACTTTTTCATTTGAGCAGATATATTCCCGAAACTTATTATGGACTGCTGTCTAAAGCCATTGTGAAATACCCGAAGAAATTGTTCAGATCGGCTCACTATAACATATAGTTCTCATACAAGCCGAATGATCGGAATAAAGCGCTTGTATGGAAAACTTTTTCATTTGAGCAGATATATTCCCAAAACTTATTTTGGACTGCTGTCTAAAGCCATTGTGAAATATCCGAAGAAATTGTTCAGATCGGCTCACTATAACATATAGCTGCCATACAAAGTGACCAATCAAAGTTCTCCATCGATTTAGATTCGGCGCAACGAAACTAATGATTGTAGCAAAAATCTCCTGGAGTTTCAGTTTTTGCCTTAAAAAAGATATTCAAGTTCTTTATTCTCTATTTAAACCGTGCCTTAATAATTTTTTTCTCTTGCAATACATCTGTTCTCCAAAGCAAAATTTACAACTTTCAAAAGTTGATATTCGAATATAAAATTCTAATTTCTACAACAAAGACATTAACAATTTTTTCATAAAAATATCATTTGCAGCTAAAGTTATGCTTCAAACAGTGTTCATATAGTACACCATGTCGTATGAGTAACACAGAATACAGGAGAAAATCACTTGCATTAATGTTCAGGTCATTTGTTGTATAATTTAAACTGCACATAACTTTTAAAGGAATGATTTTATGAAAAAAAAATTTAATACCGTCTTTGCACAGCGGTAAATTGTATATTAGAATATCACTTCTTTATTGTTATAAATATATTTACTTAGTGCAAATTATCAAAAAATCACTTTCATATACATTATGCATATGGGAAAAGAAATATGAGAACTTGCTTATGATTAATCCTTTTTGTTACACCAATATCTAAAACATAACTGTAGTTTCAGGGTGCAAACCACAATGGACTAGTGAAATAACGAACACCCTAATGTATAGTATGTATGTATTTTTGTGTGCCACTCAGCTGGTATCTACTTGCTTGCAGCTGTCAGCTGCAATTGTTGCAAATTTCAGGTAGAAATGTAGTACTATTTTACTATACAAACGATCTGTCCTCTAAATAGAAAGCTGCACGCATACACAAATATCTCATGAGATAAACCACGCACACACTCACACCAACAAAGCCAGCTTGTAAAGTCTTCTGCTAGCAAGCTGCTATTGCCATTTTTCAACAATAGCAGTAGCGTTCGGTCACAGTTCATGGTTATCATCTGTGCAATTTTGCAATATTCATGGTGATTTCACCGGTCAATTTGTAAGGAATACAAGCGACGTTATGTCTTCACAAAAACACATATTTGTGTGTATGCAAATGAAAACAAGCATACATATAGTACATCCTTAAGTTCGGTAGTTAAAGGAAATATGAAACTAAATTTTAAGATTGCGAAAAAGATTTTCTTGTATACACTACCTAAGAGCAAAAAATGGTGATACTTTGTTCATAATTTTAAAATTTTTAAATTATTTTTTAAAATCTAAATCGTTCTCCTCAAAGTTATGGACCACAATACACTTGCGCCACCGTTTTTTCCACTCCTCGAAACAGTTGTTTAAGTCAATTTGCGGTTTAAACTTCATAACGGTTTTCCCAGGGCAGAATCGGCACGATATTGGTTGAAAATTTGGCGAGAAAGTCACGTAGAATCAATGCAGTATATATCGGGGGTTGTCGGCCCATTTACGAATAGCTTCCTGCTAACGACGCATAACATTCAAATAGTATACCTTGGTGATAGTTAGGCCGATCGGAAAGAATTCGGAGTGCGGCACACCTCGATAATCGAAGAAAAGTGTCAACATAACCTTGATTTTTGACAGACATGCCTTTTCAAGAGAAGGTTTTGACTAGATATTCACAATGCGCCGAATCTTGGAAAAAAATATAGACTCATACCATCTCTTCGTTGATTTTAAAGCCGCCTCCGACAGCACAAAAAAGAATTATCTCCTTGCCGTTATATCTGCAAAACCAAATACTCCATCAGGTTTGGGAGTGACCTCTCCGAGCCGTACGATACCAAACAAGGTTTCAAACAGGGAGATTCTCTATTTTGTTACGTCTTCAATCCATATTTATAACACGCACTGCAGAGTTAAAGGATTTTGTGAAAAATTTATGGTTCTTTGCGCATTGACTACAGTGTATACCGTTGGAGATGGAACGATGAGCTGTACGAAATATGTATGTATATGGCGACATGAACATAGTTTAGCGAATTTAGAGACAGCGGCTGCGATGGCTAGATCATGTTGTCCGAATGGATGAGAACACTCCATATTTAAGAGAAATCGAAAGAGGCAGATAAAGAGGACAACCTCCTCTCCGTTGAAGAATGCAAGTGGAGAAAGACATGGTTGCTCTTGGAACTCTAACTGGCGCCAAATAACGAAAAGAAAATAATGCGTGGTCAACGATTTTCGTCGCCAGAAGATGCTGTTGAAGCGTTCAAAAACCATGTTTTGCAGGTGTCTCAATCGGAGAGGAAAAAGTGCTTCGAAAATTGGTTTGAGCGCATGCAAAAGTGTATAAATCTTGATGGAGAATATTTTGAAAAACAATAAAACCATTTTCGTTAATAAATGTTCCTATTTTCATTATAAGGCCAGAAATATATATATCAGCCCTCGTATATGTATGTATATATTTATTCAAAATTATTATATTTAATTTTACAACCATGCCAGCTTTTATTCCGACCCAAATCGAACGTGGTTCCTACTAACCCACATTTCTATGCATTAATGGTTGTATAAATTCACTTAAGTTCCCTTTCAATGCAACTATTCCCCTTTTAACGCTCTGCGACTTTAAATATTCAATTAAATTCTCGCTAAATGCGCTTTCATTTTCATTTTTACTCGCATATACTCTCCTCACCCTTTCACCATCAACAAGTGTTGACATTCTTCGTTAAAAATTTTGCACAATTTGCTTTTCCCTCGCTGTAAAATTTCACTTTAACTGACAGTCGCACACGTTGTGCGCGTTTATATTTTCTGCGCGGAAATTAAAAGCTGAGGAAATTCAAAAAACCGAATTTCACCCCCCAAGCACTTGGCAGAGTTAATGAACTGTCGGCGCTGTTTTTGTGGTTAAAAGCAATTACGAAACACCAAATATAAATCGAAAATGAAACTATACACATTGAACAATAATGCATATAGTTATGAATATTAAATAGATGAAGAAACACTGTTTCAGGGGAGCAAATGTTGCAGCTGCATGGATGTATCGCTCACAGGGGGAGAATAGTACCAACTACTGACTCATAGTGAAATACTAATCCGACACGAATAGAAGTATTAGGTAGCACATCCCACATGTCGACCGAAACAACAACTTCTATATCGACTACCAACGTTTAGGTTAGGTTAAGTTAGTTCGTAGGTGTGTCTACTGAGGTATTTCAATCTCACGCTGGCAAATGCCGAGTAATAGAGAAGGAAGTGTAAAAATTATTCGACCTCGACTTCTTTCATACAGCTTCGGCAAAGAGAGTCAGACAGAAGATACAGCCGCCACAACGTGTGAACCTATTGGACACTTTCTAGTCAGAGCACCCTGTAATTGCGACAGGATTAGCTCTCCTTAAAGCCAATAGTGCGGAGGACCTCTTAAGGTTCACTCTGAGCCAGAAGTATTTCGTAGTCGCACAAGTTCTGGTTGTTGACCAGCATTTGCTGAGCTCATGGGAACTTCAAAGGCCAAACGACAGAAAGCAAGAGACATCGGAAAACCAAATCGCTTCCAATCGAATGAAATGGGGGAAAGGGTGTTCTGCCTAGCAAGCTCATCGGCTTTGCAGGCGATACCACTGTGACCGGGCACACATACAAGTCTGATATCGAAGAAGCTTGAATCTATTGTTGATGAGGTTATGCACTCCTTGACTAATTTTTTAGGGTCTCAGCTGCTTGGCTTATGTGATTTTTCCGAGTTCAATCTTGAGAAAAAGCATTCATTATTGAATAATATTCGATCGAATATACCACGTACAGCACGCAGTGAAGAAAATATTGCAGCCGGCGCCGTTCGCAGCAACTGGGACTGACGTACGGAATGATTTGCCGTATTTGACGTCAAGCTTGTACAAGTACTGCAGCCGCTGAATCTTCCGTGTATATCCGACGTTTTCAAGCCAAACTTTGTTCCAGCTTTGAGGCCCATTTCTAGCTCAATGGTACATATCCACACAAGAAAAATTGTCACATTCGGACGAAGAGCATCCTAAAGAGATTTAAAAGCTGCTATTTCATCCAGAATACACAACGGTTTGGTGTAGTTTGTGGGTCGGTGGAATCATTGGTCTATATTTCATCAAAAATAATACCGGTGAGAACGTGTCCGTCTCTGGCGACCGTTATCGCGCCATGATAAACGACTATTTGATGCCTGAACTTAAAGATCCTAATCTCGGTGACATTTGGTTTTAACAAGACGGCGCCACTTCGCACACATCTCAACAATCAATGGATTTATTGAGAGAACACTGAGCAGATAATTTCTTGTTTTGAGCCGGTCGATTGGTCACCAAGATCACGTGATATCACACCGTTGGACATTTTCTTGTGGGGGTATGTAAAGTCTATAGTCTATGCCGACAATCCCGCATCAATTCAGTCCCTGGGGCAAAATGTCATGGGTGGCATTCGCCAGTTAATAGTCGAAATGCTCGAACGAGTCACCGAAATTTGGACTCAGGGGTTGAACCATCTTAAACGTAGTAGCGGCCAACATTTGAAAGAGACAATCTTCAAAAAATAAATGCCAAATAATGTTCTTTCGGATGATAAGCATTCCCTAATAAATTAGAAGTTTCCGTATTTTTTGTTTAAAAAAGTAGGAAACCTCGAAATGGTGCACCCTGTACATTACCTAAACGTGAACTTTGCTAGTAATTTATTATTAAAATTTTTATGCGTTTGACAAAGAGATACCGTTATAAGAGAGGTAGGCATATATGTGAAAGAATATACGCTCACTTTGCCTATCAGTCTATCACACACACATACATATGTATTAAGCCCTTCAGCTGCTCGCTGTTCAATATAGTTAATTACGACTTTTCATATGTCATATGTCAAACTGTCTACTGCCGTTATCGATATGTGCTATCCTTCATATCAAATAATAAATAGTGTCAACGAAAGCTGCAAAAAAATAACTTAATATAATTGCAAATAATTGGAAAATAATGTTGTCATCACCAACAAAAGTGATTTTGTAGTTCACTTAGAGCGATCATGTGGACACGGTTTCGTGTCGGTCTTTCCCGTTACATTATAAACGCGACAGTTCGGTTATCAATTATTTTCGGCATACTGCCTTACGGCTACAACGCGCGACGCAGACGCTTTGTACCAAATAACTACTATTTCGCCTACAGTACCCTCATAGATGTGGTTATAATTGCGTGGACGCTACGCGAATGGTACCGCGAAATGCGTTTGAACTGGTTTGATAGAAGCGAGTGGTCGCTAATGATGGCACTTATTCAACTAGTGAATGCGGCGAATTTGAATAGCCACATTGCTATACTGTGGACCAACTGGAAGGAATACGACGCTGTGCTGGGCATGCTCAACGAATTTTCGACCTTGGAGAGCTCATATTTTGAAAAGCATAAATATTTATGCGACAATTGTGCGCCGTTTCACAATTACCTTGCATGGCGTGCATTTCTGATGCTCTTAAATAACATTGTAATTGTATATGTAGTATACGGTGAGTTCACGAAGATTAGCATATATATGCCGTACATATATCTCATCAGAGTCACTCTGCTAAATGTGCCGGAGTTGGCTGTATTGCAATTTTACACGGTCGTATTGGTCATTTACCGTAACATTTGGACACTGCAGCAACGTTTGAAGCAGTTGGCCAGTTGCGGCATGAATCGGCGAAATGTCGATAATTTGTGGCGCGAAATTGATGAAATTGTTGGTGTCTACTTGCATTTACAGCGGCTATCCGAGCGAAGCAATAGTATTTATGGCAAACAGGTTTTCCTCTACATAAGCGGCATTGTGGGTGATAACTCCTCCAAGGTCTTTTTGCTGCTCCTGATATATAAGGGCGCCGGTTTTTCGTGGTTAATTATGTATGTGTATATGTTTTATTGCATTGTCTTAAATACAGTGGAATTTTGGCTGATTATCGCCGCCTGTGAGTTGACTTTGAATGCCGCATTTGACTTCTCGCAGTTGCTGAAGACCTTTAACGAGTGCATGCATTTGGATGCCAAGTCGGAGCGTGAGGTAATATTTTCGCTCGAAATACTTACTTATTTCAATGCTTTGAAATTTTTTTTTTAATTTTCAGCTTGAAGTTTTGGCACTCTTGTGTGTTAGTAGAAAGCCAGTATTTCGTGTGTGTGGCCTAATGGATTTGGATTATTCGAAAGGTCTGGGCGTTTTGCTCACCATTCTTATGCATATAATTTATTTGGTGCAAACGCACTATGTAGTTTTTTATTTTAGATAGGATGATTAAAAACAGTTTCAAAGTACAAGTGTGCAATTATTTATTTACAAACTAAAACTCATGCCAGTATTTTAGTAGTCGAAAAAGTCTTTTCATATTTTGTAAATAGATGTTTTCAGTCCTATGTCTCCAGTGCTACCAATCATATTGGGCCATGCCATATACTAGTAAATGAAAAGTGTAAATGTGTAAGGAAATGTGAGATTTCCTTTAACGAAAAAAAAATTAAATTCGGAGAAGTTGAAAGAAAGTTACAGCTGCTCAAAAATTAGTGAAAATAATGAAGAAATTCGCTATATTTTGCCATTTTTGTATAAAAAGGGAGGAAAGCCACGCAAGCCACTAATTAAATTTGTGAAGTTTACGGAGACGATGCTGTAGCAGTTCGTGTAGCACAACAATGGTTCGCTCGCTTCCGTTCTGGAAATTTCGATGTGAAAGATGCACCTCGCTCTGGTCGACCAATCGATGAAAATGTCGATAAAATTATGGAAAAAATTGACCAGGACCGTCACATAAGCAGCCATGACATCGCTAAGAAATTTAGGGATATATATATTTAACAATTTGCGGGCCGATGCCACGCCCACTTTTATATTAGGGCGCCAAGGAATATGTGTACCAAGTTTCATTAAGATTAATGTTTAGTCAAGTTATCGCTTGCGCAGAGTGGCGGACGGACAGATAGAAAGATACTTGGATTTCAACTCATCTTCTCATCTTCATCATTTACATATAAAAAAAAAGTGATCCATTTCGACGCTCACTATTTTTTTTAAAGAAAACACACAGAAACTTCAAATATGTTGGGGAATGTTTATTATCATTAGAAAGAATATTTTTTCGCATTTATTTTTTGAAGATTATATCTTTCAAATGTCCCAGATTGTCCATCCGTTGAGTCCAATTTCCGATTAATCGTTTGAGGATTTGCCATTTGGGGAAGCTCCATGGTCTGAATTGAAGCGGAATTGTCCGCAAAAACTTTACATAACCCCCAGAAAAGAGTCTAAAGGTGTGATATCACACAATCTTGGTGGCCAATCGAGAAATTATCTGTTCACCGAAGTGTTCTCTCAATAAATCCATTGATTGATGCGAGGTTTGGAAATTGGAGCCGTCTTGCTTAGACCGAATGAATCCGAGATCACGTACTTCAATTTCAAGCTTAAAATAGTTGGTTATCATGGCGCAATAACGGTCGCCATTGTCGGTTGCGTTTTCACTGGCACCTTTTTGAAGAAATATGGGCCGATGATTCCAACGGCTCACAAGCCACACCAATTTTCTGGATGAAATGTCTTGAATCTCTTCAGTTTCCTCTTCGCCCCAAATGCGGCAATTTTGCTTGTTAACATACAAATTGAGCCAGAAATGGGCCTCATCACTGAACAAAATTTGGCTCCAAAGCGTCGGATCTTCTTGGAATTTTTTAAGAGCCCATAGAGCAGAGCGATGTCGCTTGGGAAGATCGTGCGGCTTCAGTTCTTTCACAAGCTGTATTTTGCACGATTTCAGTTTAAGATTTCGTAAAATGCGCCAAGCCGTTTCATACGTCAGTCCGAGTTGCTGCGACCGGCGGCGAATCGACTCTGCATGGACTTCGTCTACACTGTCGGCTGCGGCTGCTATATGTATAGTATATAATAATCTACAACGCTGGATGGTTTGCAACTCACCGAAAATTTTTAGAAAGTAATAAGTAGTATCTTACTTAGTTAAGTGAGAGACAAGATTCGAAATCGGTGCTGACGTTGTATAAAATACTGAATACAAAAATTTGCTGACATGTCTTTGGGGGCATACATATTCGGTGGATTCAGACCAATATCAGCTTCTTCTTCCTTTCTAGATAGTTTCGATTTATGCGAATTTTGTACCGAATTTCTCGATTTATGGAGGGTAACTACTTTATCGACAGCATAGAGCGCTTAACGTTCATCTTAACTTTCTTTCTACGCTCTTCAAAAGACGCTTGCCTTATCTGTGGTGCTAAGTATTAGAATTTCCAACAAGTAGTGGAAAAATATTTTGAAATTGAAATACATGCAAACTCTCTGCGCCAATAAATGAGTTTACATCGATATATTTAATTGAAATTTGTCATGCGAACGAAAAGTGTAATAGTAATATGTCAAAGCTGTCGATTTTTGATAACACCACGCGCACGATGCACCATACAATGAAGGTCGACAATATTTTTCACACTTAAACGACAGTCGACACTCGGGCAGACAGTCATGTGGTTGCGCTGGCGTGGCGTCATTACTGAGCTAATTATAAGTGCTACAATTTTCGCTTCCATGGCACTCGGCATATTTCCTTATGGCTACGATAGACTACGTCGGCGGATTGTGCCTTCGAAATGCTGCCTGATATACAGCATTTGCGTTGATGTCATATTAATTTGTTTGGCGCTGTTTGCATGGCCGAAAGAGAAGCTGGTGAATTTGGAGCGCATATATTATTGGACGTTGGTCGAACTGCTCAGTCAGTTCATCGTAGCAGTGAATATAAGTGCCTTGTTTGTGATTTTGTGGACCAACTGGAGTGAGTATACGTCTGTGTCGGGCATATTCAAGGAATTTGCAACGATCGAACGCAACTATTTCGCACGACACGAACGTTTAGCTGAAACCTGCTCTACATTCGCCAATTACATGATTCTGAAAAGTCTGGCAATGGTTTTAAAGAACATTTCACACGTTTACGTGGTCTTGGTGCTATTTCAGGGCATGAGTTTCGCTGTCGCAGTGGTGAATATAATCGCAATGATCTTGGTCAATGTCATCTCTTTGGTGGTTTTCCATTTTTACATGTTCATCTTGACCACTTACCGTTATATTTGGATAATGAATCAGCGTATCAAAATAATAGCTGCCAGCACAGGTTGCCGCAAATTACAGCTGGAAATCAACGAAATCACCGGCGTATATATACGCATATTGCGCGTGTGTCAGCAATTCGGCCGCATTTATGGCAAGCAAATGCTGCTCTGCATCTGCGGCGTTGCGTCGCTCAATGTGATGACATTAATCGTACTTCTCTTCGTCTGGCGTTCCAGCGACGATGCGCTGAATATGATATTCTGTTGGTATGTGCTCTTCATAAATACCCTCGACTTCTGGCTGACCATTGCTGTTTGTGAGTTGGCTCTGGGCACGGCCTCCCAGCTGGTGGAGTTGCAGCGGTATTTTAATAATCGTGAGCATATGGATGCTGCTATGGCGAGAGAGGTTAGCTGTTGTTGTGAGTAATTGTGGTAATTATTTGCTAAACTTTTTTTTATTTGCAGCTGGAGACTTTGGCTTTGGTGTGCGCAACGAGTACCCCGCAATTTCGTTTATGTGGTCTGTTGGATCTGAACTTTTCAAATGGCTTGAAAGTGTTGTTGACTGTCATTTTATTTGTGATTTATTTGGTTCAAATTAATTATAAGGATTTGTGAGCCGTAGGCGATTTTAATTTAGAAATGAAGAATTGTTTTTATTTCGGAAGTGTGTGTTTTCTCAATTTCGCGTGTTAAAAAATTTGGATTTTTGAGGGGAAAAACATTTTGAGGCAAAAATTTGGTTTGATGACGAGTTTCCGGATACTACCCCAGCGAAATCAACCATCAAAGATTGGTATGCTAAGTTTAGACGTGGTGAAATGAGCACCTAAGACGGTAAACGCAGTGGACGCCCAAACGAGGTTGTTACCGACGAAAACATAAAAAGAGTCCACAAAATAATTTTGGATGATCGTAAAGCGAAGTTGTTCGAGTAAGCAGGGACTATAAGGATATCAACAGAACATGCCCACGAATATTTGGGTATGAGAAAGCTCTGAAACATAGACGAGTTGATGATTCGGAGCAGTGTTTGGAGATGTTCAAGTGTAATGAATCCAAATTTTTGAGTCGATATGTGACAATGAATGAAATACGGCTCCATAATTTTACTCCGAAGTCCAATCAATAGTCATCCAAGTAGACTGCACACGCTGAACCCGCTCCACAGCGTGGAAAAGCGCAACAGTCGGCTAGCAAGATAAAGGCGTCTGTATTTTCAGATGCGCATGGAATAATTTTTTATTGATTACCTTATAGAAGGAGAGGAAGGGCCATTAACAGCGACTATTACACAGCTTTATTGAACCGTTTGAAGGACGAATTCGCCGAAAAATGGCCGCATTTGAAAAAAAACGAAATTTGGCATAGATTATTTTTTAAGGCAACAATGTAATCTCTAAAAAACTTGTTCAGAACGGATTACTATAGCATATAGCTTCCATACAAACTGAACACATATTTACTAACAGAAGTGCACCTGTGAAGGGTATTTAGTTTCGGTGCAACCGAAGTTAACGTTTTTTCTTGTTTTTTGTTGATTACCTTAAAGAAGGAAAGGATGGGCCATTAACAGCGACTATTACACAGCTTAATTAAACCGTTTGAAGGACGAAATCGCCGAAAAATGGCCGCACTTGAAAAAAAAGAAAGCGCTGTTTCAGCAAGACTATGCAAAGTGTCATAAGTCAATGAAAACTAACGCAAAAGTTCATGAATTTAGCTTCGAATTGCTTCCATATGCACCGAATTCTTTAGATCTGGTGCCCAGCGACTATCTTCTGTTGTCAAATCTCAAAAGAATTCTCGCTGGTTTTTTGAGAAATTCAAATTGTAGAAAATGTCTATATTCAAAAGTTATAGATCTTTTTATTAACTAAAACAATCTCATATATTGCTTTAGTCTTTAGCTCGTAGTTTTGCCGAAAATCGACATGAACTCTTTTTAAGCCTTGAAAAGTCAACAAAGTCTATGCCCTTTCTTCTCCGGGCTTCAGATCGCCCGTAAATTATTTTTCACTTAATGTTGATTATTTTATCTGTTGTTTCCGTTTGGTTTCTACCAACATTGAATTTATTTGTTTTTTTTTATTATTTGTAAAGTTTTCTGCAGGGAGGGATCGCAATAGAGATGTTATTGTTCTGGGTTTTATAACGCCAAACGTGTTATTTGTTAATGGATCTGTCCTTCATTGGCCTCTTTTAAAACCAGTGTTATAGATTATTCTTACACAGGACAGATTTTTAAGTTACATTGAGCAAAAAAGTTGGCAGATGAGCATTTACTGGTGTTTTGGAATCATTTCTGTATAACATATTTTTAGGTGGGTTAAAGTAACGATCAATTGAATCATTTCATTTCAATTTAAATTCCTGGCAGGATTGAAATACAGATAATTTTTTGTTTCTAAATTTTGTTATCATACTCTTTTCTTTTACAAGTGCACACAAAATAAATTTTGTTTTAATTTTTTTCGAACAAGTTGAAGCCTGATGGAATATTTCTGCAACAAAAGTTTATTGACATTAGTTTTCGACAAACAATGTGCTGGCCTGCTCTTTTGAACCGTAGGTATGAAGGCGTGTGTACCCTACAGTAAAATGAACTTGTGTTAAAGTTTTGAACTGTCATGAAGCCCTAGTTCAACATGCAGCCAGATAAGCAACAGGTCAACGTCAGTTGTTTGATTTCAGTGAAGCATACCAAACTTATATGCAAAGTAAATAAAAGCAGTCGAATGATTGTATATCAAGATGAAAGACTAATAAACGAAAAAATATAAAATTGTGTTGTTGGACTATAACACGAAATGAAATTTGAGCTAAAAAGCTCGCAGAATATTTTTGGTTTGCTTATTTACATTTAATGAAGTAATAAGCTCCATTAAAATAACCTCGCGACGCTTAATATTTAATACAACTTCTTCATTTTCAATTGGCACGTACTGGTTACTTGATAGTATTTTTCCAAACAGTCTAGATCAGGAGCTCGGCAGTTCCCGGTTTCATGTCGGAGAACCACCAGTTTGTAAAAGAGGTGAAGCTATAGGTGCTTCCTAAGCTTGCTGTGCTCAGTGTAAAATGCAACAAGTAGCTGAAATTTGTCTCTCGGGAGGTGGGTTACATTTTAAACCTTGTTAGGTTTAACCACCCTTTAGAAACTTTGCCTGGCGCATGTCTTTGAGTTGTTGCCAATATTTTTCTCTATCTCCTTGGTTGCAGAGTAGCTTCTTGATAGTATGAGAATCAACTGCACTGCAGGGTTCTGGTTCTGCCATGATAGTACGCTCGTCCGCCAGTTCATTACCGGTTATACCCTCGTGACCTGACTCCCATATGAGGTATACTTGGTTGCAAACTGATAGGTTCGGCCATTTTATGTACACCTGCAACAATAGCGATCCAATCCCGTAAGAAGTGATCGCTTTAAGTGTCGCTTGATTATCGTTGAGTACGGCGACACTTTTAATGGGATTGTTACGTTGAAGATCTATCTCTACACACCCACTTATGCTCGAAAAACATCCCATAGGTATGGAAAGCTTAGTACGCTGTCCTACGACACATGATCTAATTTCCTCCGACGTTTCCGAACCGTTAGTGTATCACATGATAGAACTATCCCTTAGCAGTAGGTCGAGGTTGGAGTTATTCCATTCAGCCTAACTGCCAAGGGTGCCTTAAACTTCTTTATGAAGTTTTCCCTTTTGGTAATACCGTTAATCGGGAGATGAGCTAGTGCTGTTTCATCACTTAAGGCCTTCATTAGCTGGGACGCATTGTGTGTTTAGCTGTTTCTTTGATTTCTAGGTGGAGCGGTGGGAGTTCCATTATAACCTCTAGTGCTGCCGTAGGGCACGTACGCATTGCTCCCGATGCGCAGACGCAGACAAGTCTTGTAGTTTCGATAGTTAAAGTTCCACCAAAATCTGCTATGCTTTCGATGCACAATAATAGCGTATATCCACTTGATAATACTTGGTTTACAGCGCCAGGATTTCCCAGTCAGGCGTTAGCACACAATGTGCACTTTAATGGCTTTGACCATGGTCAGATCAGCATACTGCTTCCTCCAAGAGTGGCATCCAAAGTTAGATCCAGATATTTACCCTCATAAGTCATCTCTAATTATCCCGATAAGATATAAGCTTCAACAAGTAGTGCCCGAAAGAGACCTTGTTTTGGTAAACGGTACGATGGTCGTCCACCATTTAAGATCTCATAAGCTATTAGACCTATCGCGCTTACTCTTGGTGTGATTTAAAGCTAATTAAAAGCATAGATTTTTAAAAATCGTGGGTTTTCGGTCTGACTTACTTACTTTTAGGTAAAAATTTATGATTTACGAACCAATAACTGTTTTAAAGCACTTCTGGCAAAAACATTTCACTGTAGCTCACTTAATTTCGTATGATTGTATATAAAATCGGAGCCAAATAAAATTAGTACATATATATTTTTAAATATCATCTTGGCGACCATCAGTTCATGTGATCCTACACTTCTTAACGCAAGAAGCTGTAGAAATATTGGTATTCCAATCTGTTGCAAAAATTTTTCCCACGAATTGCTGTTCCGCACCTTCTTTGGCATTATTATTTGTATACTTTTAATAAGTCTAATTAAATATAATAAAATGTATGAACAAGGTCACTCAAAAAGCTTTCAAAGTACTTAACCCCCAAGATGTTTTCCACCTAAATCACTTTAATTACACTCTCTTTTCCGATGTAAAAAAAAAACAAAATGCAAGCGTGCGCTTTCAAAGTCACGGTCCATTTTTTAAGCACTTATCGCATCCGCTTAAAACATTCAACTTAACGACTTACTGTTAATTCTGCAATATTAAACCTTCAGCATTTGCCCCTCAGCGAATGAAACCTTTGGCTAAATTTCAACCCCGCCCTTACGCACATACCGCAGATGAGCGAAATTAAAAGCTTAAATAAAACGAAGCAATAAAGATAATTTAATGAGATATATGCCATGTAAGCGAAGCGCGGCAACAATTTATTTACATAAAGCACGATACTAACTATATATGCTTGTATTTGATACAAAGCAGTAGCCACAGGGAGCGCAAAATGTCGAGCTGCAGCAATGCAGTTGGCGCTAATCGGTGGCGTAGTTGCGTCGCCCCGCCTGGAGAACGCAAGTTGAAGGCGCTGCTTAGCGTGGACTTAAGAACGAACGAAAGGGAACAGCGAAAGGGAAGCAGACATAGACAAAATATAATCTGCAAGCTCGAATAATATGTAAATAAATTGTAAATTTGCATGCGGTGTGATTAACAAAAGCAAGAGCAAAGCAAAAGCATTGGCTGAAAAATTGAGCGGAGCTCCAACTGCTGGCGCGAGTAATTTTGCAGTGAATGTGCGCCGTGGTCGAGCGGGATTATAAACTTTATGAAAATATATAAATAAAATAATGTGGGGAGAGGTTTTGGCAGAACTGTAGCTTAGTTTGCCTGGATAGTTGTGGAAACCACAGAAGTTATGTTTTCTACACTCACAGGTTGTTTACTATGAAACCCTTATGATGACAGGTGTTATGAAAAACAATATTTTCATTTAGGACTGGAGCCAATTGCAAGACTTTCAGATGCTTTTTGAAATAATATAATTTATACGTATATAATATAAAATTTAGAAGAAACTTGTACCGACTGCTTCAGTTTGTGAAAGAAAATTCTTCGTTTTTTCGATATCTTTCAATATCTACTGTAAGCTACAACAGATGGCGCTGTATTGAAACTAAAATTTATAAAAATGGATGAAATAAGTAAGGTAGGACTAAGTCTAGGCAAAACTCTTGAAAGAGAGCCTCAGAGGTTATGTTTTATACTCCTAAAGTAACTCAAATTCTTTTTGAAGAAAGTTTTCACGGAAAACAATATTTATATTTGGGTGTTTGGCTTAAGTTTGAATCAATTGTAAGAGCTTCCAAGCACGAGGATTACAATAAACATGTACCGACTTCTTCAGTTTGAGAAAGAAAATTCCTAACGTTTTTCGATTATTTTCAACATTTCTGTAAGCTACAACAGATGCTGCTGTATAGTAATTATACTTTATAAAAATAGCTGAAATAAGTAAGGTAGGACTAAGTTTTGACAGAACTGTACTTTGGGCTCTCTGGAAAATTGTGGAAGCCTGAGAAGTTATGTTTAATACTCTTCAAGTGAACTACTTAGAGTTCTTTTTAAAGTAAGCTGCCGTGGAAGAAAATATTTTCATTTGGAGTTAGGCCCAGCTATGCACCAATTGCAAGAGTGTTAGATACTCTCGAGAAAGTGAGATATTATATTTTAGGTGAAAGGATTATAAGAAATATGGACCAATTTCTGCAGTTGGGGGAAAAATTGCTCGATTTTTCTTTGAAAACCTTCTTTGTCTACTGTAAACTGCAACAGATGGCGCCGTATTGAAACTAAACTTCGATGTAATTCGAGTTATTTCATCTGTTATAGGTTAAGTATTTGTTTAAACAGATTATATAACTACATATATTATTCTTGATATTTATAACTTTACTTGCTCGACATTTATTAGACTTTTACAATGCTACAAATATGGAATGTAGCCTGTAGCAACCTCAGATGAAAGCTCAATGGAAGAAGGTGAATTGGAATCATCAAGACTGTTTCTTCTCAACTGTCTAGCTTTCTGACAGACTGAGGTTGAAAACAGCTCGGTAGACACAATTTTGGTAAACTTTGGGAAGCTGGTGGAATTGATATTAGCCGCCTAAACAAATTTCTGATATACTCAAAGCGTTTCGACGATAGATATGGATGATGATTAGTGATTCCCAAAATTCTTAGATATTGATCACTAGATCTAGGAGTTTTGGAAATCACAAAAGACCGTTGACCGTTGATTGCTGTTCAAGCGGAATTCTGCGTCACTTTTGTTGCGAGGATCAATCCTTCGACCTAACCTAACTTCATCTAACACCCGGACATACGGTCAGACTTTAACGTTTGTATCGATACGCCTTTTCATACTGAACCTCTGAAGATCGGTAACTCTTAATAGGTCTATCACTCTCCGTTTATGCTATTGCAAACCACCGTAAGTGCGTACAAAACTACTATACTTTCCACAATATGCTGCGGGAGTAAAAACTAAAAACAAAAAAACGAAAAGAAAAAGATGAATGGGAGTTTATAAACTGACGATTTTACGCTTCGTTAAGTTGTTAAGTGCAACGGATAAATAACGGTTAGGGTGAGCTAAAAAACAGATAGACATTGTAGTGGAGGTAAAGAGAGAGAGAGAGATTTGCTGGCCGTGCCCAAGAAGCAAAGGAAGTTAACGGCATAATAACACAAAAATTAAATATGACAACACACGCGAGGAGTACCGTTATAGTATGCACCAACGGAACATATATCAACAGCGGCATTCAGCGTGCAAAGCGTCTGTGTAAACTTTAAGGCAGCAGCAGGCGCAGGAGTACAGCGCAGCCAGGCAATCTCAATGCATGTCCTTGTAAATCAAAAGCCTTCCGCTGCCGTGCACAGCACGTAGTGCAATGATAGTGTAACTAGTTTCTGCTACTAACTATAGTAATCAGCAACATTGCGCATAAACCAAAACTCGACTCTACGAGTAATGCGAACACATGCATGTTTATGAGTGTGTGTGTATGTGTAAGTGACACTGCCGATGTTTTTGTTGGTTCCGAGCGCATCGGATTTGGTTGCTGTCGTGCTGGAGCTCAAAGTGCACAATTGTCGCCCGACGGGATGTCATCAAAGTTGCGTTGTTGTGACCGACAGTCGCACAATGCATCAGGCGCCTGATTGTATGCTACCACAAAGCGACAACAGCGGCAGGCAGGTGTGTGCCCCGGCAGGAAAGGAAAAAGTTCAGTTGGCAGACGTACAATGTGGCAGCATACATACGTTCACGCTGACTGACTGTTTATGTGTTTGCACACGCATACACACACATATATACGAACGGAATTTATATGCCGCACGGGTCGTTGTGAAGCGTATTGTTTGGTTATTAAGTTCGTTGACTGTTGAGTTGGCCTTTGTTTGGCGAGTTATCTGTCGCTGCGTGCGGTAATTTAATGCCCCACGGAGGACTTGAGTTTTTAATTTAACTTTGTTTAACCGTTAGCTTGCAGCATTTAATAATAATGAAGTAAATGTGAATGCAGTCGAAATTGACTGACGTAATTGCTAATAAATTACCATAATTGAAGTATTAAAGAGATTGCGTGTGTTTCATAAAAAATTGTAAATGGAAGCTTTTAACGGATTTGTGTTACATTTATAGCAAATAAATAATGTATTCATTATACCAAGAGGTAAGTGGACGGCCTATGCTAAGTAGGTTAGCGGCCAATGTAGTACGCAGCTCTGACCAAGAGTTTCAGGAAAGCAGGGCTTGGCTCAAAATGGCTCATACACCCAATGAACCTCCGGCGAAGAGAAGAAAAGATCCCGTTTTAATTTCCACGACCCCCACCAGGGTTGAACCTACCCTCCAGAGGGAGGCAACAAAGCGACGAGGGAACAGGACAGCAATCAGCACCAATGAGCACGGACGTTGCTGAAAGCCCTGGGCAAGCGCCCATCAGAATATAGGTCAGTAACATTCTGATTATGGTGTACTAGAAACCCGGAACAGATAAGTTTGACAAAGGGCTGATGAGGGCAGTATTATATCAGCTCAGTAGGTAAGAGTGACATCTTACCGATACGGCTGGCAGGATAATACTGTCCTCAGCTTGGTCTCGTTAAAACCCTGGCAGGTCTTCAAGTACGATCAATGCACGTCTCTATAATTTTTGGCCGTATAGGTTCAGATGAGACGAGCTCCTAATCCGTGCCGGAACCTGGTTACGAGATCGTCTTCCGTTGAAGTAGTAGAATAATTAGATCCCTTATACTTACCATCAGTCCAAAACAACCAGATAAAACTGTAGAAAAGATAGCCTAAAGGGAAACTCCGGCCGTACAAGCAAAAACAGCAAAACAAGAGAAGGAAAGAGCATATCAGCTGCCATCACAAAATGATCTCAAAACGCACCGAAACAAGAGTTTCTCACTCAAATGAGACGGGTAGAATAGGAATCACTAGAAAGTGCAAGGGGTCGTGCAAATAATGAAGATGGTGATGACAAAGCAGAAGAACGCAAGCGTGGATGTTATGAACGGAACGGCACAGCTAGAAGACCGCTTTGACGTAATCAAGAGAAACTGTCCCATTCCAGAAAATAAGAAAAGATGGGAAGATCTAAGCAGACGGCTCACATCCCCCGAGTCAAAAACCTCGAACGGTACCTACAACCCCTGTAGACCCTATAGGATACTTAATCAAACAATCAATAAGGAAGTGTTGAGATATTTCCACTTTTCCTTCTTCTACATAGTTTATGGAACTGGCGGTAAGTTTTTCAACCTTACAGTAGAGCATCGATCCATCTTCTTTCTACTGATAAGCAGGGCTAGAGTTTCTTTTCTTTCCAGCTCATTAGCTTTGTGGTTATTTGCGATTCCGCTGTGGTCTGACACCCTTAATGGTCTTATCCTGACACATATCTTGTTTACCCTTTTATGCTATAAAAAATGCACTTACGAAAATTATTATTTTTTAATAAATAGATTATTGAGAGTCGTGCAAGTTATTCCACCTCTATCCGATAACAGCAGAGTCCTAGTGTATTCTACCTATTCGGCTTTACCCAATTCATGAAGGTTCGATCCTATTAGTAAGTTAGTTATTAGTAATGGTCGTTGAGCTTAACTAGATAAATCCATATCGCCGTAGCGTGATCAGTATCATTTTATTCGGCATACATCCTTTCCACGTACGGCATCAAAGATCTTGCGGAAAAACATTTCCTCGAATTCTCAAAGTGCTTTCCCATCTAAAGGTTTGGTTCAAAGATATACAAACTCCTTGCAACTTCAAATTTATATCTGCGAACAGTAATGTAGTTCCCAAGATGCTAGTGCTTTTGGTGTGTGGTCTCCAGTTACTTTATCTTTCCCTCATTTACCACAAATGGCTCAGGAGAAAAATTAAAGTATTTGCTTGTTACTTCACTTTTTGAAACCATAATATCGTGAACAATTGATGAAAGCCTTCTTCTTTCTTGCTATTTTTCTCTTTCTTTCTGGCACTTGCTTTGATAACACGGTTATAAGAGTACAGTCGGAACGCAGTGCTACATATCGTAACCGATATACAGAAACGCTAGTTTCTAATGGCTGGCTTAGTACTCGATAGATGAGACTGTATGATCGAAATACTAACTGGTCACTGTCTGGTGGCGACACACGCCCGCAGAATGGGACTGACTGATCGAGAAGACTGCAGAAAATGTCTAGAGCAAGGCTCTTTTGTGCACTTCTCTCGCATTGGAAAGACTACACAGTAAGCATCTGAATAACCTTCGATATATTACACTGGAGGAGGTATCGATAGAGAAAGTGAGGCCAAAGAGTCTGTCAAAATCCAGGTCAAGCGCAAGCATCTTAAATGATGACTACTTGTCATGGATCTAGTAACTGAACTCCAGCTGGTATGATCATTCGCCCAGCAGACTAACCTTACCTAACCTAATCTAACATTACTCAGAGTTACACTATCAAACCTTTCTATACTAAAAAATCAATCCTGAACTGAGCTATTGATAAAGTTCTCTCCCCTTTCCATTAATTAATTAATTTTACAAGGTTCCGTACATATTTTTATAAAATTTCAAACACACTCATACGCTCCACATACGTTCCGTAATTTCTTTGGAGATAGATTAAATTCTCTGCTTCCTTCATTCACTAATGGCGCTCTTTGTGCGCAGAACGTATGAGTGAAATGATTTTTGTATTAATTTCATTTGAAAAGAAAGCTTCATAGCATATGCACGCGTATATCGGTGAAGGCGTCGGGCGGTGAAAGCTCATCGCTGATGCAAGATTTTAATGAAATGTAGCAGCAGAAAACAAAACAAAAACAGAAAACAATGTAAGTGTAAGTGTATGCAGAAGGTTACGGAAAAGCAGCAGAAAAACAGCGACAATATTGTGAGAGCAATATCATCAGCATCAAGCATGCAAGCCAGCGAGCTTTTGTATGTGCAAGTTAATATGTATGCATGAGAGGATATGGCGTTTCTTTTTCGCCTTTGCCGCTGCTTAACTTAATTACATCGTACATACGCATACACCAACATAACGTGAAGTCTTGCAAACGGATGTATGTATGTGCACTGCACGTTCTTCGCCGAAAACAAAACCGTAATGAGTGCCATGTAGCAGTGAAGCGATAGGAGCAACAGTGGCTGTCCTTGCCATGGCCAGCAAAGCATCGCGCCAGTGACAACAAAGTAATCGCGAAATTGAGCAATGCAACAGGACAACACGTACGACATTCATTTATCTTAAGTGTGCCAGCGAAGGGGGCAGCACATTGCCTGTTAGCCAACAGTCAGCTGCTGAAAGGAGCGTGCAGTTGAAAGCATCGAGGCCAACGAAAACAATTCGAAAATTATAATGCAGAACACATTGTAGCAAAGGGCAAGTGCAGCGATATTGCAAACAACAGTAGCGATAAAATGACGCCAATATCAATTGGCAGCAAAAGTGCAAACTTAAAGATGAGCTTAAGACTCAAAGGCAGTCTCATTCATTGTGTGTGTTGCGAAATCAGCGCGAAATCAGCAATGCATTGTTCTCTGTAAGCAGATTGTGGCTTAAAACAAAGCCTGAAAGCTGAACCGCGCCGCCGTGTAACTTAAAGAAGGGGAGATTTACCAGCCAAAGTAGTTATTGTGTGGTGGTGTACTCGATATGTACATGCTTTTAGGCGCTAGCAACACATAGTATAGATAGATATACATATGTACTTGCTGTGTTCGTTTCGCCACCCCTCTGCTCGCTATCTGTAAGCGATGCTGTTTGTCAAAAAATTTGCATGTAAAGGCAACGACTAATTTAAAGAGTTGAATTCGTTCAAAACCGCTCTCTTCAATGCTTTCAAGTATTGGTTTACAAAATTTTGGTCAGTTTTATCTAGGTTTGGTCCGGAAAGTAATAGAACTGAGTCGATTTATAGAACCAATCGTCACAATTCTTTAAAAACTTTCAAAATAGCTTTCCAAGCATTGAAGGCGTCACGGAAGCAATTCTTCGGAATAGCCTAGAGAACCGAGCTGCATGCTGCTTGAATCCGCTCTGTCGTCTCAAAATGCTTACCTTTCATCGGCCTTTTCAGGCAAGGAAACAAAAAAGTTCACAAGAAAGGCGGTGTGAGCCGAGACGTTGTCGTGATGCATTATTCCCTGCCTTGGCCGAGGAGACGCCGGCGTGTACCACTCGGAAGATTGCCACACGAAACACATCACTTCTTGTTAAAGCAACATCTGGGTAAGCCTGCTTGATCATATCAAACGTCTCTGTCGTAGACTTACCGAATTTCACACAGAATTGTTTATCCTGACTATCCAGCTGATCGGAGACAACTAACCAGTTTTGTTTGCCATTTCACAACGAGTAAACCTACTCCGGCGCACCAATTAATATTTTTTTCTAAAAATGGTTCGATCGTGCGACACATTCCATGCTGCATTCAACATTCGGTCGACAGAAACGCCCAGCAGACCCAGCAATTCCAACAACTATTAAACGCTTTCGCACCACGTTTCCGATAATGGATAATGCGCACCATCCGAGAAGTTGTACAGTGTATATTGAATACTCTATTGCTGCTGTGGTTCACTGTATGAGTCTATCCGCCATTGCGCACAACAATTGGAGCTTATGGAAGGCTTTGAAGAAGGATTTTGGTTTGCTTCCATGAATTGAAGCCGAACGGCTATCAAGCGTATCGCATGTTTGGTGAAAAGCCTCTAAAGCAGTTAGCTACCGATCCCGAATTTCACCCGAAAATTTTGTTCAGCACTTAGTTCACTTTAAGTTGCAACGGTACATTGGTAAACGAAATGGCCTCATTTGGAGAAATGATAAACCACAAGCCGCACAAAGAACATCCTCAAAAAGTCACTTCTTGGTGTGCACTATGGGAATCATTGGACTATATTTCTTCAAAAATGATGCCAACCATAATGTTACAGTCAATGGAGAACGTCATAAAGCCATTACCTCCTGAATTGGAGGATATTGATGTCGACGACTATTGATTTCAACAAGACGGCGCTAAACGACATAGAGCCAATGGAAAAAACAATATATTAAAGGAAACCTTTGGTTAGCGCCTTATCTCTCCTCATTGCCTTATGACGTGGCCTTCAAGGTCATCCGAGATCATACCGCTGGACTATTGTTTGTGGGGTTATGTGAGATCACTTGTCGACGTAGATAGTCGCGAAACGACTTACGCCTTTGGAGAGAACATTCAGCATGAAATTATTAATATACGGCCCCTTTTCCTGAAAGAAATAGTTGAAGATTGAGATATTCGGCTGAAATGTATTCGAGCTAGCCGTGGCGGTCACTTGTCACAAATCATCATAATAAAAAACCTTCACCAATATAATACGACTTTCTTAATTTTTAAAAGGGCAATTTATACAATTACCCAAATATAAATCTTAGCCAAACAGTAAATAATGCCACGTCTTAATAATTGGATTTAGCAGGGACACCTACCACTGAAATTATTTAGCCTCATATGTTTACGAAGTTCTCATATTAAACTAAGTTTTTAGCAAATTCTTGATTAAAGCAATCATTGTAATGATTAAGAAATATTCAAGCAACTTCAAATCCGCATATTATGTTCAAAACGGGAATGTGCACCATTTTCAAGAGACTCACGAAAAAGAAAAATTGTTAGTTAATAAAAACTAAAACTCAAAAGAGTCTCAATATCGAGTGCAAGGTATTGTAGATTAAATAGAGACAATTTTATAGTAAATATCAAACTTTACTGTAACTTCTCTTAAGAAATACATACATTTGGCAAATACCATGTGTCTTCTTTCGCTGGCAAAACACTATTAGTTACTATGCGAAAATCTAATCGAAAATGTTCGCTCACTCCATTGCACGCTGCTTTGTATGCTGCTCAGATTGGAAATCCATCAAAGTCATAACGAAATTGCAATATCTAATAGTGAAATCAGTTCGGGCAAAGCAAAGTTGTGCAGAAATTCTTATTACAAAGCACAAAGCGCGAGTGCAGCATCATTTGATGAGTTGGCGAAAACGCGATTTTTCAATAATAATTGATTGATGAATTGACAAAATGAAATGAATACATGCATTGCGCTACAATCGGCAAGAAGTGTAAAGGTATAAAATCTAAAAGTCGCTGTTACTGGAAATTTTATTTATTTGTACTTTTTTAATATATAGTACCTTAACTATTTTATATCTACTCTTCGATCAACTTAGGGTATGATATATTGCCTCTTGACTGCTTTGTTTGTTAGGCACTATAAGCGACCAATAATTGGGTTCATAGTCACATTTTGGTGAACAGATTTTTTGTGGTTGAGAATAGCAACGTCTGCGTCTTTTTGTAGAGAGAAACAACATTCTTTTTTAAAGGGTTAGGCATAATTTTTTTAATTATATCAATGCGGCATATTGTAAACCTTTAATGCTTATTGATAATTAAAAAACTGTTTCAAGTAATTTTGGGTAGTAATTTAGGTAGTTATTTGGTTGTTACCCGAAAAATGTATAAAATATTTTGAACGTCAAAAAACAATTGTTTGTGGAATGCGTTTAATGACGATTGAGAATTATAAAACTGCTTTTGGTAGTTTTGGGTAGTAATTTTAGGTAGTGTTTTATTAGCTACCCGAAAAAATTATAAAATATTGTGAACCATAATTATTTGGAGAATGCCTCTAATGCCTACTGAGAACTAAATAAACGCATTTGGTAATTTTGGGTTTAGTTCCTTAGTAGCTACCCGAAAAATTTATGAAACATTATGGACCATAGTTTTTTGATAGTTTTGGGTAGTAATTATATTTAGGTAGTTCTTATCCACCTTAAAAATTAAGAAAAAAAGATTTGGAAGGTCACTCGTTTATTTGAAGAATGTCTTTACAACAACAACACACCTTGCAATAAAAAAAAAACAAGTATTCCCTAAACTTCAAATCTATGGCAAACATATTGCGGTTCAGCTCTGAAATTCAACTTTAAATGTTATGATAATTCTTTAAAATATCTTAGAATTGTAGCGAACATACCAGAAAAATGTTTTCTAAATATCTTGATTAAACTAATTTAGAAAAGTAATGGTGACAACTCCAAAATTAAATCCGTTTCTGACACTGCAACTGGACGGAACTTGCAAAGCAAGTCACGTCGGCAGCCAAGAAGTGAAGACACATTTCGTTTAGAGTTCGGATGCTATGTATAGCGTGCACTTTTGACTAACTTAATGTGTCAGCGATCATGTGCAATGAAGGCGAAATGAAAAGAGCCAGAGCAGCAAAACTAAAACAACAAAAAATACATATACTTATGAATATACGAAAAAAAACGTACGAAATATCTTTTCAACGAAGTGACAAGGCAATCTTCATGTGTCTCCTACACTTTTTTTGTGGTTTCTTCACTTTTTCGTCGCACAACTTGGCTAACAGCACTTTTCACTTTCCCTTACCAAGTGTAGGTGAGCGTGTAGTTGTGTCATGCTACAGAACTCAAACACCCCAAAGTGCCGCTGGCCAGGTTTAACCGTTTACTTCTTCAATTTTTCTGGCGCAGTTGGCGTTGCACGAGATTACATTTTGTATCAGCTGCTGCTATGCCTTCTTCCGCTGCTGCGCCTTCTTATGCTGCTGCCTCCTGCTTGATGGCAATAGTTGGAAGCTAACTTTTGTGCAAATGACATTGATGACATTGCATTGCTGACCAATGTTGCGGTGCTGCAAAATACAAAATGCCGAGGCTGGTAGCACCAGCTCCGTTGTGGGGATGGTGAAGGCCTTTTGGTGATTGTTGGCGCTCCAGCCAGCGGCTGTTTGTTTGTAATCGATGGTTGGTCCAGCAAGGTCGATTGCAGCAGCGATAATGTGCAAAAGCGTACGGAAATAGATGGAAGGCGAAAGGCATTCATTTGCTGGAAAAGTATTTGCTGTGTGTGTGTGTATGTGTGTGCGTTCACTTAGCAAGTTGTGCATTAAAGTTCGCTTTGAGTTCATGTTTATCTTCGTGGCGGGTTTGCGCCACTTCGACATTGTAGCGTGTCCTTCGTGGTGTGCCAGTCAGATATTGACAGAGCCAACAATGAATGAAAGGCGCACAAATAATGCAACAATGTTCACCACTACTTGGGCAATGCGAAAAAGCAAGTTTTATACGACTGTTACTTTGTTAGTTACTACTTTCCCCGCCATTTAGCTTGTTCTCATTGTAGTTTGAGCTGAGTCATTTGGCAGTTACGCTGAAAGCTTAAAAACTAACCGAATTCCATTTGTGCACTTTTGTCTGTATGTGTGTGTGTGTAGGTGGTGATGTATGGCTGTATGTCTTTGACTTGTGGCACAGTGTCTCAATGGCGTCACTATGCTTTGGGTGACTGCATTAAAGAGCTTCTATGTGCGGGTGCCTGTACCATTGCAACCCTCTCTCAAACATAATTCAGTTTGTAAATGGAGCAAATTGTATTGGAAAGTTGGTTAGCGTTGCTTTGACATGCAATTTCAAGAAGCTACAGCAAGCTTGAGGTCAAATGGTAAACACAATCACCAGGTCAAACCGTAGACATTAGCAATTACTGGTTTATTTTGTGGTTGTACTGTGAGTGTGCGAAGAGAGGGATATCAACAGCGAGCGTAAACTGGGTGAGCGATTTCGTTGTGGAGCACAGCTGTCAATTTGGACACTTTGGAATTGAAATGGATTGGAATGAAAGTTTAAATTCAGTTGTAACAAAAATGGCAGCAACTGAAGTCATTCAAACTGAAATAAAAAAATAGAAGCAAAACTTCATCTTTATCCGGACCAAAGCTATCTTCAAAAATAACAAGGAATTTTTATCGGTAAGTTTGTATGACAGCTGATGTTTTTTGGCTACCCAGATTATACTCAGCCTAAGACCGGAAGTCGTCAGCTGCGTGAGCCATATATAAAATAGTCGTTTCTAGCCACTCCCAAGTGAATGGCGCTTAGAGAATGTTTCTCACTTGTGTGAGCTTCTACACATAGCGCCATCCCCGGGTACGAGGGCAAGATCAAATATCTCCTGTCAACAAACAAAAAGTCGTCGCATTCACGACTGGGCTCTCACGTCACTGATGACAATCATAACTTCGAAGTCGTAGATAGCTTTGTCTATCTTGGAACTGCTATCAACACCAACAACAATGTCAGCCTAGAAATCCAACGCATAATAACCCTTGCCAACAGGTGCTACTACGGACTGAGTAGGCAATTGAGAACAAAGTTCTCTCTCGACGAACAAAACCCAAACTCTGTAAGTAACTCATTATTCCCGTCCTGCTTGTTGCTGGCTTGCATGTCCTGGTGCAGAGACAACATCTGATGATTCTGTCGACGTTACGAGTGTTGGAGAAAAACTTTCTGCGAAAGATTTATGGTCCTTTGCGCATTGTCAACGCCGAATACCGCAATCGATGAAACGATGTGGTGTCTTGTATAGTTCAGTGAATTAAGAGACAGCGGCTACGCTGGCTAGTTCATCTTGTCCGAATGGATGAAAACACTCCAGATCTGAAAGTATTCGAGGCAGTACCCGTCGAGGGAAGCAGATGAAGGGGAAGAAGAAGACCTCCACTCCTTTGAAAAAACCAGTTGGAATCTCCAATTGGCGCCAAACAGAGAAAAGGAAAGGCGACTGGCGCGCTGTTGTAAACTCGGTTATAACCGCGTAAGTGGTATCTACGCCAATAATGAAGAAGATCATTTTTTTGAGTTGTGAAAGCAATAACGTGTTTCTTGGGGTCATATTTGGAAAACAGGTGCACAATGAGTGTGGTTGCTGTCTCAAGTCATAAACCAAGACAATCGGTAGCATATATAGCGGATAAAGGTACTTAAGCCCTGTACGGACTAACACATTTTTTAGTACGTCAGTGAGAAGAAAGTTGCAAGGATTTTTTCTTGTCTACGAGATGACTACTCAAAACAATAACAAATTTTATAAAACACCGGTGACATAGACACAAATATAAATGAAGAAGCGCAATGGAACGACGCCACGAAGCTTTGCAAGCTAAAGTAAGAGCAAGCCAAGCTGCATAGAGGAGACCTTGAAACGTATCGGTATATGGGAGTGCACAGTACAGGGTGCTGCCATAAATTTCGTAAATATATCAGATGCATTTTCTTTATAAAATGTTTTAGAAATTTATTATTTTTGTGTTTTACAGAAGAAAATTATTATTTTTAGCTCAAGAACCTGAATTATAGTCTACAGTTGATATGGTCTACAACTTGGATGAAATCTTTTAAAATCCACCATATTAAAAAGTAGTTGCCACGGGGTATCGTCATACTTCTGGGTGTGCAGTTATATATTGGGCTTGGACCTGACATGTGGAAACCACTGTTACTTTGGACTGAGCAGGCAATTGAAGAGTAAAGTCCTCTCTCGGTGGAAAAAGACCAAACTCTAAATGTCCCTCATCATTCCCATTCTGCTAAAGGTGAGAAGGAATATAAAATGACATCATCTGATCAGCCTCAGAGAAAAGCTTTGCGGAAGATTTATGATCTTTTGCTTATTCGCAACGGCGAAAACCGTGGCCGATGGGACGAAGAGTTGTACGAGATATCCGGCGACATTAACAGCATATCAAGTGACAGAAATTACTCGATTCAGTGTCTGCCAGTGGAAGCATAGGAAGAGGAAGACCTCCACTCCATTGGAGAGATCAGAAAAGAAAGGATTGGCGTGCTATTGCTAAATCGGATATAATCGCATAAGTGTGTCTTCGGCAGTAAACAAGACTTCTTCAATTGTAAAATTTTCGGTATACTTCTTCAAATTTGTGGACACAGTCGATATATTGCTCATAAGAGGGACAATAAGAATTTATCAAAATTCCCCCAGTATACACCCTGTGATTGTGTACTAAACAAATTTTGTGCTCATGAAACTCTTGGCCAGCATTTTGGCTGGTAGCAGCAAAACGGATATATGTAAGTTATTGTCGGCTGTTGTTTTGAAAAATATGTACATAGAGGTATTATACACATACATATGGATATATATATTTAAATACATTTTTTTGTGATGCGCTTGTTTGACATGTGCTAATGTGCAACTGTCACTTTGTAAAGGAATTAATTTTTTAACAGCTTGCCTTCGCCAGCATGCGTGGGAACGAAAAGGTTATACCAAAGAAGGGTCTACGAAAGTGCTGAGCAAGTTATTTCACCAGCAACACGGCGAGTAAAAAGTTGACAAGTTAAAGAGAATTCGAGAATAAGTTTGGGTTTGTCAACTTTGCACCGAACTGGTCTCTTATTATACATATGTATGTGTCTTATTGTATGCACATGTGTTTCAACATATATTTGTCGTTAAATTTTATTATGCAGTTAGCTTTAAGTTTTGTGTTTTGCTTTATACAAATATGCGTGGAAAAAAAAAGAGTGTGGGAGGTTTGCATTTAGCGGGCAGCAAAGGAAAAGTTTTTTGTATAAATCTCAGTAGCGCATCCATAAACTTAAGAAACTACACACACATATACATATATATAAATATACTATATTTATTATATACGTGTATCGTATATTTTACAACAACACATCTGTTCTGTCTTTGTGGTCAGCAAAGTCTTGTCGTTGCACATTATGCAGGAGCAACTTGTCGACGGTGCTGTCTCAACTTGTGCGGTCTTTCTTACTTTTGTGCGTCCTTCAACTTCCGTTGGCTCATGTGGTCACACATGTCTTATAGTTCTGTGTGGTGAAAATGCTTATTATTTTGCAGTGATTTTTTAGTGCTCTTTGAGTGAGTGGGCGAGTAAAAATTTATGAAATAAAGTTCATAAATAATATGTGGTCTTGGCAGCATTTTCACTCACCGCCTTACATTTGGTTTGCCGGACAGAGTTGGAGTGTATGTTTGGACTTTGTGAAAATTATTTTTAGCTTATTAAGTATTTATTAAAAGCAACCGGTTTATTTTCATCTATTATATGACAAGGTTAGATCAATTTTTAAAACAAATCAAAAAGAAATAAAAAAAATATAATAGTAGGATGAACGGAAATATAAGAAAAATAAAGGGAAAAGAAGGAAAAAGCCAAAACGTAGGAGTTGGAGCCAGAGGAAGGCGACATTATGTGATTCGGTTGTAACTTGTGTTCGGAAAGAAGAAGTCTTTAGAGTGTGTTTGTGTTAGCAAAAGATAAATTCGTAACAAATTTCTTGAAAT
Source organism: Bactrocera tryoni (assembly GCF_016617805.1). NCBI lineage: Eukaryota > Metazoa > Arthropoda > Insecta > Diptera > Tephritidae > Bactrocera > Bactrocera tryoni. The sequence goes on from NC_052500.1 coordinate 14,691,585, forward strand.
AAAAATATTTGGAACAAGTTATAAAGAAAAAACCCAAAACGTTGTTTATTTGAGTTGTTCACATAATTTTTGAGGTTATGTAAAAAGGCGTTAATATAAAATGTTTAGATCTTTTCATTACCTGAAACTTTGTCATATAGTTTTTTTCTCTGGGAGGTGGGATTTTGCTGGAAAACGAAATAAATCATTTTTGATCCTTAAAAACTCAACCACAGTCTTCCTCTCTCCGACTGAAGTTCGCCTGTAAATTAATATTTCTTTAATTTTTGCTTTTTTTTATCTTCTTTTTCCCAATATGTTTCAACTTCTTTTGATGTTTCTCATCCTCATTCTCATTCTATTTCAGCACTGGCCTATAAGTAATACAAAAACGTTCGTCCAGTACTTTTGTTTGGTGCTTACTGCCCCCAGCATCTAACTTCGTCAAAAGAAACCGCATACTGGTTGACATATACGGCATAAATTCGACTGAAACCCAACCACATGGTAGAGTTCGAGGTCAATTTGAAACCTTTAAGTGCTTTAGAACCGGCATCCTGTTGCAACGCATTTCCACATGGAAGTAATAAAAGGTTCGTTTTTCCCTTTTTCCCACAAAGACCGTGCGCACGAGCAGGTTGAAGCGAACTCCAAGAGCTCTTGTTCGTCTTGGTACTAGAAATATATTCCTGGTCATACCTTGCAGCCGAAACTATTACCAGTTGAGCTTTCACACTGCTCTGGACTGATGACCAGTGCTTGAACAACTCGGACTGACGTTTGGATTGAGTTTACGTCGAGATCTTAAATTTAAAGCACACAAAATACAGCTTGTGGGCTCTTAGAAAGTTCCAAGTACTTGGTGCCTGAAATTGAAGCTCGTGATGTCGGCGGCATTTGGTTTCAATATTCCGGCACTTCTCTCACATCGCATCAGTCAATGGATTTATTGAGGGAATATTTTGGTGAGCAGATAATTTCACGTTTAGTTCGGTCGATTGGCAACCAAGATCGTGGTATTTCATATCGTTAGACTTTATCTTGTGGAGATAGGTAAAGTCTAAAGTCTGTGCGGACAATCCCGCTTCGGTTTAGGTTTTGGAGCAAAACATTTCGCCAGTTACCAGACGGAATGCTCGAAAGAGTCATCGAAAATTGAACTCAACCGATGAACCATCGGGGACGTAGCTGCGGCCAACATTTGAAAGAGATAATCTTCAAAAAATAAAAGCCCAAAAATGTTCTTTGAATAATAAAAAAACTCATTACCCATTAAATTTGAAGTTTCTGTGTTTTTTGTTTAAAAAAGTAGGGAACCTCGCAATAGATCAACCTTCACAAAACGAATTGGCAGGAGTCGGTAAATAGGTGAAATCTCTGAAAATATTGTTCAGATCGAGTTACTATATCCTACAGCTGCCATACGAACTGACCGATCAAAATCACATTCTTGTAAAATTTCTTCTGTATTTGTGAATGGTGGTACCGTGGAAATAATTGAAGACGTTCTCGATGAGATTCGGATACTAAGATACATTTTTTATGATATGCCACCATGAAGTTGGGCTTTGCTAAAAGTATAGTAGACAAATACTCAACACGGTTCAGTTACGTTGTCTTTGCAAATACTCACACCAACAATGTATCCTATGGTATAAAGTATACGCAAATCTCCAAATCACCTTTAATAGAAAACAGCTGACTCAAAAATATATTATTCTTAAAGAAATTTTATTTTTGCTATAAAAAAATTGCTGAAGGAAGTATGACCCAAGAAATGCTGATTTGATAATTTGTGAGCTTACTCGTTACACGAAAAGAGAACGACCAAACTTACGACATACATCAAGGCCATTATATATGCGAACTATAAATTACAGACGTTCATAAAAAACTGCGAAGAACTTTTCTAAGGCGAATGCGATTATGTGCACACACGTAAATATAAACGAATGCACACTTACACATACACACCCACATATTTCTATATTTGTTTATACTTGGTGGTCGTGCGAGTGCATTTCTACTGAGTCTATATAAAAGTAACTGATTGTGTGAAGGGCATAAAAGTTTTTAGAGCGAAACACTTTAAAAATTCAAAAAAAAGCGCAAAATGAACTGGTAAAAGTGCGAAGAACGACAACAACAACAAAAACTAAACCATGTTTTCTTCGCATTTTATAACATCAAAGTGAAAAATAGGTTAGAGAGTTTACGAGGTGAGCGCGCGAAGCAATAAGAAAACAGCATCAGCCAGCAAGGCAGCCACAGCTGCGGCACAAATGCCGTTTCAGGCGCTGCAAGGAGCTGAAACAAAACACAATCAGACGTGGCGAAAACGCATCAGCGTTGAGAATAAGCGAGGAGAGTAAGGTTGGGAGGTGGTGTTGTTGTAGTAGCGCAATCAAGTCTTGTAACTGCTCGCTTGCATTTATCGCCTTTCGATTTGAGTGCTGTGTGCCTTTAGAGCGTTGGAGCGCCGTGCAACTGGCTACAAAGAGACTAATGCCGCCGGAAATTCCCAATTGCATTTGTATTAGTTTTAGCTCAGTTGGCAGCGCGTACAAAGTGCAATTGCCAATGTACGATTTTTTACGGTTGTTTTCGTAATGGTACAGTTACTTTGTTACCGCAAGTTTTTTATGGTGTTGACTCAACTACTCCTGAGTTACAATTCTGAATTAGTTTTGTGAAAGAATTGGATCTTCACAAACGTTACAGGGGTCAATTTTTGATACTTGAAAGAAGTGATAAAGGTTTGTAGGGCTTTTATGGCTCCACTTATTGAGAATTGCGCTTTTCAGTGGAACATTTATTTTCTAGTTTATATAAATAAGGATTAAGCAGGCACTTTGGATCAATAATTAGTTAAGCGAAATTGATTTTAGCTATAATTGAACCTGCACATGACGAATGGTTGTCGAAGAGAAAGCTCTCGAGTGTGTTAGTTGCCAGGCTGCCAAAAGTTAGCAATGATTTCACTATAAAAGTCTTAAAAGGATAAAGATCTCATCTCTATCAATTCGGTCGGTTATCAACGATCTAGTACGAATTGTTTTTCAAAAATTATGAAATAGCAAGACACGAACGGTATTGAAAACTTGTTTACATGTCTTCATGGAGTAAAGACACACACCACATGTGCCTTGTCTTCATTTAGCAAAGACACACACCATTCGCCAAGATAACCAAATTGTAATTATATATTTTCATATGGTGCTTAGGTGGTTTCAAATATTATGAAATGGCAACGCATGAACAGAATTGAAAACTTTTTCAGATGTCTTTATTTAGCAAAGACACACACACCATATGTGACGATAATGATTATAGACATTTTCCCGTAGTGCTTATATGGGATCACATAAGTGGTTTATTGTTGCCTTATTCGGTTGAAAGTTTTGTTATTAAAATAGAATGAAAGCATTAGATTAATGAGTAGTAAACTAAGGAGGGCTTTATGTCAATTCCGTCCTCAATAATCGGCATTGTGGAGCTGGCTTAAAACTTGTGATTGGCTTCCATTATTAATATAACTTACTACACATGCTATATATGAAAGAAAGCCTTTGTAATGAATAAATGAAGGTGTGTATTCTTATTAATGCCGTGCCCAGAGTGTGTGCCTAGAAGTCGCAGTTTAGCAAGGACTCACACACCAGATACGATCAGTAAGTGAGAGACAGTATAGAGAGACAGTAAGGAAAACATATTAAACTTGTGAACTTTACATTCACACGTCTCGTCAGTGATCGAAATTTCGGTGAAAGAATAGCCCCAAATTACATCAACATAACATATTACTTCCTAGAAAAGTTATTCAAAGGTTACTACTTCGTATTTATTTATGCAGGATTATTCCTTAGCTTCCAAATATCACCTTCGGCCTTAACGCCTTAAAGTATGCTACGTTCTGTTTGTTTACTACTTTTTATAACCCACAAATGCATGTATTTGCTTCAATTCTATATGTTTTACATCCTGTACACGCGTAGCTAGAAAGAGAACTTTGGAGACATTTCTGAATCAATTTTCCAGATCGGACCAATTTAGCATATAGCTGTCATATAAACTGAACGATCAAACTTAGGTTCTTATGTAGAAAGCTTATCTATTTGGCACCAGATCTTTAAGAAATCTGATAAGAATTATTGCTCAAAGCAATGAAAAACCTTTTCATTTGGCGAGATATCTTCACAAGATTTGACAAGAATTGTTGTTGTAGGCAAGGTTTAATATCTGCAGAAATAGTCTAGCTCTGACAACTTTAGCATATATGTATCTGCCATCTGAGAACTTTTTTTATTTGTGAAGGATAATCTAGCTTGGGTGCAACCGAAGTTAACGCTTTTTCTTCTTTCTATGTTGCATTCTATATTTTGTTACTTTTCACACCAACGTGAGTGGTTGCGTGTGTGTGTAATTGCCGGCTTGATGTCACAGCTCACTGCATACGCTGGTTATGTTATCGCAATTGCATTTTAAATGCTTGTATTTTGTTATTGTTTTGCAATTGTGCTGGGGTTTTAGCCAGTTAGCAGCGCGGCAGCCAGCTGGTGGGCACCACAACAAATAAATAATGCAACAGCGATAAAAGTAGAAATATCAAGCTACGATTGCCTTGCCATGTTTACTTGCTGCGTTTTATATTCTGAGTTGTATGAGCTGCATGTGTGCGTGTGTGCAACACATGTGCTCACCAAAGTTGGCCACATTATTTGTTGTTGTTGGTATGCGGTTGCTGGTGTTTTTTTGTTGGCAGCAATTTTTTATAGAATTTTCTTTGTTGATTTCCGCTTGCATTTAACTGTATTTCTTTGCGTTTTTTGCTCGTTGTTGTTGGTTGTTGTTTGCTTTCGCATTTGTCTTTGCCTGTCGGGGGAAATGCGTAATAAAATTCTGTGTATTTTCCAACCACTAAATGTGGGTTGCATGTATTTTTATTGCTTTACACCTTGCGGCTAAAAGTTTTTGATGTGGTTATCTTGTGTTTTCCAACTTGAAGTATATTTTCTTTAGCATAAACATACATACATATGTATATGTAACTGTGTATGTAGTATATTATATGCATTGTCAATAATGGTAAAAACAGGGTTAATAGTGCCGCTGTTCCTTAAAATAATAATTAAAAAAACAACAAAAATAATAATAATTGTTTTCGCGATGCTAAGACAACTTCTCAAAATAATTTCAATTATTTGTTGTACAAACTAGGTGACAATGCTGAAAATAATTTTTTAAACTTCGATTTTCTAAAAAAAAGTAGTTCTGAAATTTTTGATAATACACACTCAAATAAATTAAACAAAATTAACTAGGTGGCACAGCCAAATTTTTTTAACAAAAATTCTCCAAATTAGTAACAAGGCAATCATTGAAAATTCACGCTTTATAAACACAAAAAAAATTGAAGCAGGTGGCAACATTAAATTGGACTAGGTGGCAACACCAATTTTTTTAACATAAATTAATATTAAAATATTGAAATTATTGAAAATATTCTCTCTATAAATGTAAAAAACTAAACTAGGTGGCAACGCCAAAAATATTTTTATAATTTTTTTTTCAAATATTGAAATTTTTTTGTAACATACACTAAAAACATTAAACTAGGTGGGACCAAACAAATTTTTGAATAATAATTTCAAAAATCACTAATACTGAATACAACAATACTTCAATAATATACGCGAAAAGTAACCAAAAAGCGAAACTAGGCAGCACAACAAAAATAGTTTTTTTTAATAATTTTTTTTCTGAAAAAAATTGTCTTTGCGTTGCGACTTGCTCAAAACACAGCAAATTTGTTATGCATTTCGTAATTGCAGTTTGATGCCACTTTTCTAAACAATCTGGCCACCCTACACGCAAAATAGGAGTGCAACTTTCATTCAACATTTGCAGTTTCACGCAGCGCTGTCTTGCAGCCGTCCGTCCGTACATATTTGGTATCCGATTCGGAGGAAGTTTTCTTGTCGAACTTTTGCATTTTTCTTAAGAAAGAATTTTTGGTTATACACGCACACACATGTGCACACAAGTGCATGCGGACTGCAGTGTAATAATATTTGTTTAGAAATAAGTTTTTTTAGTAAAGTTTATTTGGCAGCTTGTGAGTTGTGTGTTGCAATGAGAAAATGATTGCGTAAAAATAGTTTTATCTTCTTTGACAGCTTGAAAGCTTCAAAGTTTGCGGAATTGATTTAATATTCCAATGCAGTAGGAAATATGTATGTGAAAGCAAAACCGCGACGGACTAAGTAAATGAGACGCGATATTGTGTTAGCGGATTGCTATTAATTGAAGTTATGAAGTTTGTTTTGGAAAATGGGGCTTAGCGCGTGAAGCAGAACAACTAGTTGTGACCTCAAATCTCATCAATCATACCTGCGTCGGTCACTATACATCTAATGCGAATCGCTATTAAAACAAAAATACTTGAATTCCGATCTAGCGAAGCATGAATAGATAAGATTATATCCTCCCAAGGTTGGGACTTTCAGCTGAGGATACCTCTAGACGTGAATAGAGAAGAGGTTTAGTAGGAGAAGAGAATACTATCTTAATATCTCAATCTAAGCCGACGAGACCGAAAATGACTGCGCAGTAAGGACGTGGGTATACTCCAAAAATCTTCAAGTCTCTCTCTTCTTCCGTTTACCAAACTCAGCTAGCAGCTTCCAAGAATTCTACAAAATAACTATGGAGTACTGTTCTCGGTGGGAACGATCAAAGAGGAGCTAAATGCGGTATTTGAACAAATAGCTCAGAATCGATGCAAATCTATAACCAAATGCATAATAGCGAAACAGATATGACCAAAATATGACGAAACAAAAATTAAGGACTTACTTAATAGGTTCAGGAAAAGTATATATATTATATTATAATAACTTACATATATATTACGCGGTCATAGAAATATTTTCACCAAAAAAAGTAGACGCAATGGTCAAGTTGGAATGCTCTCTTGACGAATATGAGGCGAAGGCAATATTGTACCCGCCAGTACGTTATTGTATCGTCGAGTCCAAAATATACTGTGCAGTAAGGACATTGGCATGCTCTGAAAATCATCATATCTCTCTGTTCTTTCGTCTACCAGACTCAGCCATCATCTTCCAAACCGACGTATTAGGTATATAGAACGCCCATGGAATTCTACAAAATAACTATGGAAGGAGAGAGAAAGCTACCATATACACCGAGAGCCAGGCAGCATAGCTAGCCTTGTTGTCGCCTAAGATAACTTCCGGTGTGGTCAAAAAATGAAAGAAGTTCGCAGGCAGGTAAACTCTAAACTCTACATTTTCATGGTTCAGATTCTTGATTACAGAAAATTTTTCGGCACCCTAAAGGCGGACGAGCTTGCCAAGTCAGGAGATTGATAGACGATCTGAGGCGAAGTTAGTACTGTTTTCGCTGGGAACATTCAAGGAGGAGCTAAATGCGGTATTTCAACAAATGCCTCAGAATCGATGAAAATCTATAACCAAATGATAGAACTAAGGACTTACTAAATACTTCCAGGAAAAGTATATATAGACTTAGAGATATACGTACGCGGTCACAGAAATATTTTCGGGAACAAAAATCTAACAAACCGCTTCAAGCTGCTTCTATATTAGATTTGTTTGGATCTACGGTCATAGCGAAGTCGCCGGAAATTGCAAAGGTGATGAGGTTGCTAAGAAGAACACCCTTTTTCCAATTTCATTGGATTGAAAGCTTGTCGGTTTTCCTATTTCTCGCATTCTGGCGTTGGACTTTTGGACTTCCGGTGCACTCAGCAAGTCACCAATCAAAAATTTGCATCAGCGATACCCTTCTGGCTCGGAGCACTCTGTAAGAGGTCCTACGAACTGACGCTTAGCAAAGTCAATCACCGACACAATTAGAGGTATTCTGACTGCACACTATCCAATCACGCCAAATCTGTATGGAAGAAGGCGCGGCAAAATAATCTTGTCATTCCCTTTTCTATTGCTCGAATTTGGCCAGACTGAGATTAAAATATCTCGGTAGATACACCTTGATAAATATGTGGTAAGTTCAAAATGCTTCGTCGATACCTTCAGCAGTTTATGGGTAACACAAAGAACGAATATCTGTCCAAGTGTGATTCAAAGATTTTGAATAAACCCTACGACTTAACCTAACCTAACTTACGAAGAGATACTAATTTTCGGCCAATACTTGATTTTTATGTTAAATTATATTATCTCTCGAGGGTTAAGCTTAAGTTTTAATGACACTGTCAACTTTAATAAATAATTATAATTAATACCCTATCTTTAACTGAAACTGTGCTATAATACAACAAAGTGTAATTTTCGGCTTTTTATTCTGTCTCTCTTGCATTCAATTTCTCACAAATTTCCGCTCCAAAGACAGCAAAATTAATATTTGTAATTAACTGCATTTGGTTTTAAATGCTCGCATGAGAAATGCAATTTCGTTCACACATGCGCCACAACGAGTATGCATTTATTAAGAATGCTTAAACAGTTAATTGTTGCAAGGTAACACTTTGCCGCCGGAGAAATATTCCAAATGCCATTTGACTCCACTGTGAATATAATAATTGCACTTACGCTTCTTACAACTGCATGCATGTGTGTGTGCGAACCCAGTGCTCTTCTATCTTGTTGGTTGCTATCTTATATGTGTGTGCGTTTATATATGTGTGTGTGCGTGTGTTTGGTTGCAGGCAAATAATTATATTATAATTAGTTTTATTGTTTAATGGCAGTGGAAGTAGTTGGCAGCAAGTTGGACGCAGCAGCGGCAGCAACAATTTTGTGTCGCACATAAGTAACAGCACTTAGAACAATAAACTCGCAATATTTGTATGAATGGGTGTGCGCTTTGCTGTTGTTGCATGCTAACTCTCGCATTGCATCACTTGCCTTTTGGCAATTTGTGGAAAATGTGCGCATGTTTTCAGGTAGCCGTTGTTGCACGAGATTGCTGCGCTTTAGTTTCACACACGCTGGCAAATAAATACGTATACATACATTCAAACAAATGTATGTGCATGTTTTGTGTTGTCACGTGATAAACTCTTGCATTTATATTAATGGCGGCACTTTTAATTAAGGCAAGGAAAGTACTCTGCATGTCAACTATAGTTGCTTTGTGAGCTTAGAAGTTGGTATACATCTATGTATGTGTGAAAGTTAAAATTAGTTGACTCACTTTATGAGGAATTTTAAGTAACAAATTTAATATATTAATAAATTAAGCCTTTGACATGTATGCATATGTATACATTTTTTTATGCATTTACATACCTACATATGTATGTATGTATAAGGAACTGCCATCTCTGAAATTGCTTAACGAAAAGTTGAATCAAAGAATTTAGACAATTTTAATAATACATGCTAAAAAATTTAATAGAAAACTAAAAAGGTGGCAACGACCAAAATTTTTTTCCAATAAAAAATTTCAAGAATCAATTATACTGAAGATTTTTAATTATATACATATGTTCAAAAAAATTAAAAAAACTGAATTAGGTGGCATCACGCAAAATACTTTCTTTTACATAAAAAAATTTGTAAATTACTAATATTGAAAATTTTGATAATGCACGTGAAAAAATTAAATATTAAATCAGGTGGCAACGTCAAAAATATTTTTGAAAAAAAATTCAAAATTCGCTGCTAGTGAAATTTTTAATAATAAATACTCGAATGAAATTTAAAAATAAACTTGGTGGCAACGCCAGATATATTTTGTTTGTAACTAAAATTTTTCAAAACAACTAATAATGAAATTTTTTTAATACGCGCTTATAAAAATTTAAAAAAGCTGTAACAGGTGGCAACGCCAAAATAATTTTTATTTAATAAGATTTTTTAAATCACATATATTGGCAGTTTTTATAATACCATACCCAAAAGAAAATAAAGACTTAAGACAGATGGCAATGCAAAATTACTTTGTACATATAAAATAATATCAAAATCACTAATATGTACATTTTTATAATTCACTCTTAATTTAAAAAAAGTTTAATAGGTGGCCACTTGTTTATAAAAAAAATCATTAATTCAGTAATATTGACGATGTTTATAATACATTCTCAAATTAAAAAAAGAAAAAAAAAACAGTTGGCAACGCCAACATTTTTTTTCTAAAAACTTAAAAGTTAAACAAAAAAAAACGAATCTAGGTGACAAAACCAAAATTACTTTTCTATTGTAAAAACTTTCCAAAATGATTAAGGGGTCAGTAGGGTAATCTGGCTGTTTTTTGACATTTTTTTTCAAAGAAAAGTGAGTAGTTGAACCGGAATCATGTCCGCCAGTTTAAAAAAGTGTGTTTTGAGAAAATAGCGTTGAAATAGCGGTATTATTATTTTTGGCCCTTTTCGAAGCCTTCCAATGGTAAAGGGGGGCTCTACATTAATTCTAAGGGTATAAGGAAACAGAAAATGCAAAACAAAATATTTTTTGAAAAATATTACCTACCCTTAGTATTGAAAATCTTGATAACACACGTTGAAAAATATTTAAAAACGAAACCAGGTGGAAAATTTTCGAATGAACTACGTGGCAACGCAAAAAAATATTTTTTTAAATAACAATTACACAAAATGAGTAGTAATGAAAATTTTGAAAATACCTTAAAAAAACTGGGTGGCAACGCCAAAACTATATTTATTTAAGAAAAGTTTTTTGAAGTCATTGATATGGCAATGTTTGACAATATACGTTTAAAAATTAAAAAAAGATGGCAGCACCGTTCAAACATATAATTGAGTTCAATCCGTGGAAATCAACTTAATGGACTAAATTTCTTATTTATTTAAAAATATATAAAATTTGATATCAGCTTAAAATTTTTCATCATGTGGTGCGTCTAATGTCTATAAATAATATTTTTAGGGCAGAAAAGACCGATCACAAAATGTTCCAATAATAACTGAATAAATCAATAATTGGTCAAAATAAAAAAAAAAATAATAATTAAAATAAAATTTCATTAATTTCCGTTCTTTTAGAAAACGATGATAATACTATAATTAAATTTTCATTTTCCATAATATTCTTAATTGTATTTTTTGATCGTAAAACATTTGTTCATTGCCTTTCAACGAACAAAAATCTGAAGTACCCAGTCATAATGAATATTGTTTATACAATTATTTGCTTTCATGGTTGGACAGGGCGTATGAGTGATATTTATTGCTGTAAAGTAAGAGGACCTAGTAACTAATTTCGCTTAAAGGAATGCATGTGGCTGCCCATATATTTACGTAGCAACCCACCTACTGTCCAAAAAGAGTTGTTGCTCAGTTGTAAAACATAGAAATGTTTAGAGCTGCGAAGCAGCTAAACTGCGTTACCACTTCATAACACATGTACCGCTTTACTCATGTTGCGAGCGAGGATGTGGCACGATTAATATGGGCCAGTCGCTGGCCTGAAGTGATTCCCGCTTACTCTTTCGCTTTCATGCCATTTCCAGTGTCTATTTCAAAAATACATTTCGCCAACACCGCCACCCAACTGCAAATATGGCGATTAAACGCACTTCTCCGCGTTGCATGTGTGCGTATACCGTTAGGCCACAAGTTTGCTAAGCAATGGCGTTTGCTGCTGCAAAAGTCAAAGCTAACTTTCGCAATTTTACGCGAACGCAACACTTTTACCAACAACAATGAGGCAAGAGCAAGAGTCCACAACCTAAGCTGGCTGCAGCAATTGCTGCACGTATTGGCGCGTGTGTGGCACGTGTGCAAGTTTAAGTGTTTGCGTGTGTGTGTTTGTAGATCGTGCAATCGTGCACGGTAAACAGAATGCTCTCAATGGTTTTATAGCGTCTAACTGCGTTTGCATTTAAAGATAAACATGCACACATGAAATGAAAATGTGAGTGTGTGGCAGGTTGTCGAAACATATGCATACTTTGTATAACCATGTTGTTGTACATTAATGTAGCGCGCATGAGCTTGGGTGTGTAGCTCACATGCCTGCTCTGTATACATTTTGAAATCTGCTCTTACGATACAAGACTAAGTCTGCTTATACGCTTTCCACTCGATGTTGCATGCCGCACATGTGAGTATTGGGTTCAAGATGGAAAGGCGCACAGTGTAGCGGTAGTTGGAAGTAGAGGAAAGAGAAATAAGATTTCAAAGGTGGTTTGGATTTGGATAGAGTGAATGTTTGGCTTTTGTAAGAGCTAGAAATTATGCGTTCCAATGTATCTACAAATTCTGGTCCAGCTTCTTTTTTCACCTGCTGTTATTAGTTATCTTATAGGGGAAGTTTAGCGGTTTAAGTCTGCTGAAGAGACTTGTTAGTTTTTAGGTGGATTTTTCCTGCAAGAAATATCTAGGCAGGGTTGCTTTTGTAAGCCGGAGTGGATTTTGATATAAAAGTGATGAAGCAAATAAATTTAGTAAAAAATTATAGACTTTTCCTGACAGAAATATTTTTTGCTACGAGGGTTACCTTTTACTTAGTGCGATTTGGCAATCCAAGTGTTGCAATCTGGCTACTCACAACTGTGTCGTAAAATTTGACATTTTGATGTTATACATATTCAGAACGCTTTTACATAAGAGCGATTTTTCGTGTTGTTTACAGTAACTCAAGATATTCATCTCGGCTAAAAAAATGAATTAAATCGCGACCATTTTTACGCGTTTATTTTTTACAACTCTCGGCATGAATTATCTCAGCAACAGTCCCCCAATGAACTTAATTCAATTTACGAAGATTCAGCTCCATTAAGAACCAGTGGTTATCGGTGATAAGGGAAATTCATTCAAGGTACTGGATCACTATGAGATAAATTTCGTGAAGAAATGTTACAGAAATAAAATAGCGGTGTACCGTCGAGTGACTTACAATTAACTTATAGATCAACGTTTTTCGACACAAGAAAAGTATGTTTTGGAGATACTTCAATAAGAGTGGAAAATTGCTTTGAGAATTGATTAAAACGCATGTTGAAGCGTATAGATCTTAATAGAGACCATTTTGAAAAACAAAAAAAAAAGTGATTTCGATAATAAAAATAATTGTTTTTGTTTCGCTTTAAAAATTGTTTGGCTTTTGTACTTATATACAATAAGGAGGCAACACCATAAAGTCATATTTTTGTGGTAATTTTTGAAATGTGATGTTTATATACTGTATTTTCAAAGTTGAAAATTATATTTAAAAAATATGGCAACCCTGTGCGAATTTATATTTAAAATCTTACAATTATATCTTAAAATTACAGAAAAATTAATTAATATAATTTTTTTTCGTCACAACTCTTTCGAAATTTAAACTAATTTTTTTTTTTAATTTTACTTTAATCAATTGGCAACTTCATAAAACTATTATTCACTTTCCTTGCAATGCAGAGCGCAACGGTTTGTGCTACTGTTAGCTTATTCAATGGCTTTTCGAGTTTATGCTTAGATCTGTTCTCATCTGCCCAGAAGAGGATACAAATCGAGCAATTGCATTAGTAAAACTAAAATTCCTCTAACACCCCTCCACATTTTAATATTCGCACACATATTCATATGCACAGGCTTTATAAAGCTTTATTTTGTAGTTCGTAGAGATTTCGCGCAGCGTGTACAAGAGAATACAAAAGACCCACTGACGCTACAAAATCAACAAACTCGAGAATCTCAATGAGCAGATGTAAAGGTTCTTAGTTTAGTTCTCAATGTGCGTTTCTATGTTCATATGTATATTTACGTACAAGTATGTGAGTCTCTAAATATAGAATTTTATGCAAACAACTTCTGCGATCAGCAGAATGACGTGAATTTTTTAAATACCCTCTAAAAGGGGAAGTACCATATTGGATAAACATTTTTTTAACAAAAAATTCTCAGTTCAGTAGGACTTAAATTTTGATAATACGCGCTCAACTAAAGTAAAAAAACATCAAATGGGTGAGAACACCAAAAAAAATATTATTTAAAAACTTTCTAAAATCATAAATATTGAAATTTTTGAAAATATACGCTTGAAAAGTTAATAAATCGATTCAGGTGGCAACACCGAAAAAAAACTTTTTTATATAAGAACATTCCAAAATCATTAACATTGAAATTTTCGATAACATATGTTTAAAAAATTAAAAAAGCAAATCAGGTGGCAACACTAAAATACTTTTTTAAAATAAGAACAAACCAAAATCATTAATATTGAAATTCTTTAAAATACACGCTAAAAAAATTAATTAATAAAATCTGGTGGCAACGCCAAAAATACTTTGTTATATAAGAGCATTCCAAAATAATTAATATTGAAATTTTTTAAAATACGCCCTTAAAAGCTTAATAAATAAAATCTGGTGGCAACTCCATTCTCAAAAATCACCAAATTCGCAGATTTCACTAATACTTGTTCAAAAAATATTGAAGAAAATTGGCAACGTTGTTCAAACTTATAAATGAATTTAATTCAAAAAAATTTAAAAAGTTTGGTCGTTGAAATAGTAGCTCCAAAGAAATGTCTCCGCATAGCAAGTGTATCAAAATATCTTGAGAGCCACGCACGGTACAAATGATTTACATATATAGGCATATTGAGTCTTGCCATCAAATTGTACGTCTCTGCTGTTACTTTCCAAAGATCTATCTCTTTTCAACTATTACCATGTGAGATCTTATGACATTTCCTTATGAACGAGAATTGCAAAACACAGCTCTCATTTAAGAAATTTGGAAAGAAAACGCGTGGAAGGGGTCCTCTCTGTAAAATATGTCGCTACGAAGCGATACAATTCTTTTTAGAGGCGTGGTTATGTATCGATTTCGCCCAGTTGCAATATTTATTTCTCTAGGGTTCCATTAGAATATCCATTCTTCTAGATACCTTAATTTTTCTATGTATGAAGCCATTATCTAACTAAGCTCTGTTGTCTGTTGTGAGCAACATATTGCGAGAGTATCAAAGTGTAAAAGTGTGCATTTAAATCCAAAGGCAGGTAAGCTTAAGCTTTAAGAGAAACATTTGCTAAGCGAGATTAAAATTGCAAGCAGAAAATAAGACACAACAAAACAACTAAGTCAGAGTGTGCCACACCGCTGCCTCCTGTGGCACTTTTAAGGCTATATTGTTACTCATATGCATTGTTATTATTATTGCTGCTATGACAGTGTCTGATGCTGAACATGCAGCCGATTAAAGTACGCATATACTTTCATAAATATACATAGAGACAGAAAGATAAAGGCATATGGCACACACATAAATACCTATCACACACACACACATATTCACAACATTTATATGCGTGTTTAAGCCCTGAAGGTGAATGTGTGTAGGAGAGAAAAAAAAAACTTGTACAACTTTGCTTTCGTCTCGCTTGTCGTGCGCATGCAATTTGCGAAATGTTGGATTTTTCGAAATAAAATCGTCAACTTCATGCGCTTGCGTGCTGCACGTCGCCTGTCAACAATTCTGATGGAACTTCATTAACATTTCACTCATTTTACCTCCCGCCGGCCGTGTGCTTGAAATAGGTGCGCATTTAAGGAAAAATTGTACATAAATTTGTTGCAACTTTTGCTGAGATTTAAAATGAAAGATTTTGCTCAAATTAATATTCTGTGGAAAACAATAAAGACGCCGACTGGTATTAGAAAACTGTTTGTTTTAGATAAGATCATAAAAGTGGTATTTGGATGATTTCTTTATTTGTAACCCGCAGATCAAGAAAAAATATGAAAGAGACAGACAGAGAATGCAGGCGAGTGAAATAAAGAAAATGCGAGAGAGTTAAGAGAATTAAATAAATAATTCAAATATAAATTAGACAAACAGAGAGTTCGAATGAAAGGGAGAAATTTAGAGAAATTGAGGGAGAGGGAGAGAAAATCTATTTAATTTTATAATATTGAAGATAATTAAAGTTGAAAGGTAGACAGAAAAACCGAACGAGTGTGAGAGAGTATGTTAGAGGGAGTGAGAGATAGGATTGAGAGAAATCCGATTTAATAATGAAAATTAAATAAATGAATAATTCAAATATAAAAGAGAGACCAATAATGTGAACGAGTGAGAGAGAAAATTAGTGAAACTGAGAGAGGCAGCGAAAAGTGATTTAACTTTAAAAGTGATATAAATAATTCAAATATGAAATTCACAGAAGGAAAGTGCAAATGAGAGAGAGACAGAGAAAAATAGAATTGATCACTGAACATCAAATAACTAATTAAAATACTATAAAAGAGATGCAGAGAATGTAAGTGTGTGGGAGAAAACAACTTAGAGAATAAGAGAGAGTGTAGAGAAAAATACCATTTAATGAAAATAAATAAACAAGTAAAATATTAAAGAGACAGACAGAGAATGTGGGCGAGTGAGAAGGAGAAAGTTAGATCATGGGAGAAAAGGAGGGAGAGAAGTCCGATCTCATATTGAAAATAAATAAAAAATCAAATAAGAAAGAGGGACAAAGAATGCGAGCGTTTGAGAGAAAATATTAGAGAGAGCGAGAGAGACAGCGAAGTATGATTTGATATTGAAAACTAAATACATAAATATTTAAGATATAAAAGAGATAAAGATTAAGAAATCGAAAGAGGGAAATTTGGAGAGAATGGGAGAGTGTAATTTGGAGAGTTTAGAAGTTCAATCAATCTTTTGAGGCCAATCATTCTTGCAAAAGTTTTTCGGGTCATTGGGTACAACATAATTTTCACTATATCAGTTCTAAGGAGGTTGTACATGTACATACCTTTATTTCTCCCATATTACAGAGCATCTCCATATCTACTAAGTTTTCGTTAGTTTTTAGTAGAGACGCTCCCTTACAAACTGCACGCTGAACATTTAAAGACCACAACGTTAAGTTTCTCATCTCTTTTGTGCATTATTATACACAAGTGCTGCATTTACTGAGCTCACTTCAAGCTGTCAAACTGCTAGTGTATATTTGGCCAACTTGAAGATTTCCAAGAATAATGATTTAAGTACTCTCACATACTTTTGGCGGTTACTACAAGTTTCCAAGTATTTAATCAATGTTTTCTTTAAATTTCCGTTTTACTTGCCATCACTGGCAGAAACCCTGTTCAACCAATAAAAAAAGCTCAGAAGTAAACAAAAGAGGACAAGAAGGTTAATATATTTTCTCACAATATTTTTGTAGAATTTCACACACACACACGTATAAATACATACATATATACACTTGTGTGTTGTTGTATGCAATTTGCATGCCAAATCCAGCAAATTTGTACTCAAGTGACATGTACTCTTGCCATTATTGTTGTTGCTGTTGTTCTTCTCGTACTGAAGCAGGCTATCAAGGGGGGTGGGGGGTTGAAATCAAATTTGCTGCACGATTTGTTGTGGAATTTCGCTGCACGCACAACAGCTGAGGCGAAAGAAGCACGCTGAAAAGCAATCTGGCGGAACGAGAGCGAAACAGCAGAGAAATGAGCTGGGAAATGCAGACAAAAAGCGAAGGAAGCAAATGCACTGAAATCAAAGGCATTAAGTAAGAAATGCGGAGCAAGTGGTTTTCGATGCCACACGCAATTGAAATTCGCAAAGTTCGTGAGTGCAAAAATAAGGCGAATGCAGTGGGAAGTAAAGCAAGAAAATATTTTCTGGAAGCAGCTATTTTTGTTTGTGCAAGCTAATATTGTTCGAGCACTTCAACTGCTTATTTGTCTACCCAAATGCACATAATGAGTTGTATTAAATTTACATTATGTTGAAAAACACCAAATACAAATTTAATTGCAGCGCTGGAAGTCAGACGCGCAGACACAAGAAGCTTTAATTTCGCATAAAAAATGTCAAGACATATTATACAAAACTAATTAAGCTATGCTATTTCCATATTGCCATCAATAGACAGTGTAAGTAGAGATATGTAATAAAAAATTGTACAGCGCCTGCGGTTAGACTATAATTAAAATTAATTTAATTTTATCAAATGCCCCAAATGCTTTTATCCAAATCGCGCGTGCTTGCTTACTTGTCACTGCATAGCCATAGCGCGGCATGCCACCGAGCTGCTAACTGTCGCTTGTGTGCCGTTGTGTGCGTAACGCTTACAATTAGATTCTGGCTCGTTTCGAAATAGCAATTTTACATATTGTGACCCGCCGGCTCTGCTAAGCAGCAAATATGCGTTTTAAGATTGCGTGTACGCAGTGGTGTACCCAAAAATAGCCATAGCTGCTCGAAGCTAATGACGGACATTTTAATTTCGTAAATTTCCATTTTGCATAAATTATGTTTGGCTGACTGACGCTGGTGAAATTAGGTAGAAATGTAATTTATTATTTAGACGAAATTATGATTGGTTCTACACACACACACACAAACGCACACGAAGGTGCGGCTGAATAGACTCACGCGCTAATTTACTATGCCTGCTGGCGTAAACGACAATTTTTGGCTTCTTTATTTCTGCTGCTCCTGATTTAGTTCGGCACCGCTGTTTTCTTTCATATTTTTCTCCAGTTTTCTTCGAATACAACACTGCGTATTTACTCCTTTCAACATGTTGACGACATTTTGTTTTCAGTTTCTTTTCTTTACGTCATGCTTATGAAGTTAGCAACTGCTTGGCAGTTATTTTATTTCCGCCCGATTACATGAATTTTATTTAGTTCAGTAAGAAAGCAAATGAAGCGCTGAAATTATGCTTTGTGCAAAATTAATGAGTTTTTCGCGTGCTTTGCTACCTTTTGTGCATTTCGTATTTGCTATGAAATTAATACCTCAGACGTTGCTAAAAATAACATTGTCTTCATATTCGATGCTGAGTACGCCGTGGGGGATTTTCGCAATTACTAAATGAACATCTGTATTACATCAAAGTAGAATTTGCTTATTTTTGCATTTATGCTTATTCTGCTTACAAATGATATTGTTGTGTTATAGGAAAATATGCGCAACTTGAGGGATTATACTCACTTAGAAGTCAGAATAAACGCGTTTTTTATGAATTTTTTTTTAAGATACATTGTATTTAGTAAATAAATGAAAATATAGTACTTTCTCAGAATTTATTTGATTTATAATAAATGGTAATGCATTTGGAAATATTTTGGGTTCCCTTCAACTCGCGGTAATACTTAAAGCACTATTCACAATTTTGATTTTTGACAAAATGGTGACTTGGCTTCATTTAACCAAAAAAACATTAAATTCTTCGAAGTTGAAAAAAAGTTACAGTTGTTCAAAAATTAGTGAAAATAATGAAGAAATTCGCTACATTTTGAAGTTCTTGTATAAAAGGGGAAGAATGCCATACAAGCCACCAATGAAATTTGTGAAGCTTACGGAGACGCTCGCTTCCATTGTGGAAATTTTGATGTAAAAGATGCACTCTGGTCGAGATATTGTTGAAAAAGTCGCTGAAATTATGGAAAAGATTGACCAGGATCGTCACATAAGCAGCCATGACACCGCTAGGGAACTTTACATTCATCATTAAACAGTTTAGAACTCTACAAAAAGAAGCTCGATGTTTGGGTACCACATCTATTGAAAAATTTAATGCACAGAATTAACATCTGTGATTCTTTATTGAAACGAATTGAAATCGAACCATTTATGATGCGAATGATAACGGGAGACGAAAATATAAAAAAGATATAAGTTGAAGTTTGGTTAGAAATGCGTAATGACTTTTTTAACTGCCCAATATTTTGGCGTTTTTGCTGTTTTGTTGAGGAAGCTGTTTCAGCGGTAATTAGCGCAGACTGCGCATCTCTCTACTTGTGAATAGGATAGAGGATACTGATATTTGAGAAGGAGTAGGCATTAGGCCCTCATCGCCGAATTTGAACAGCTGAGCCATTAATCCAGCTGACCTTAGGAGTAAGTTAGATTAAAATTGCATTGAAAAAATAAATTTTTATTTTCAAAAATGGCTTTATTGTTATTTTTTAATATTTTCCATTAAGATCTATATACTTTTGTATGCTTTTGAGTCAATTGTCGAAGCTTATTTTGCCATTCTGATTAAGGTATCTCCCAAACATACATTTTGAACGGATCAACCTCTTCTTCAGGTGTCAAAAAATGTTGACCTCTTAGTTTATCTTTTACGTACTGGAATAAAATAAATCATTCGGTTGAAAGTTTGGACTATACGGTGTATGCAATCGTTGTTTTGAGTACTAAAAAAGTACAGTTTTTCAGCGGAGCTCTAAGACGCTTTGTCGCAGTTAACAGTTTTCCGTCTTCGGTGGATGGTTTTCCTGATTTCTTGAAAGACAAATGGTTGTGTACCACCCAGAAGGTACTGCTACTGCTTTGTTCTAGTGGTATGGTTGCGATATATACATCTTCTAAAAAAAAAAAGGCTTGTAGGATTTTGCTCTTCTTGGAACACCCATATATTCCGGTTCATACGAATAAATCTCCGCTTCATTACCTGTCATATTGTCATGGACATTTGATATTTCGAAGCATCGTTATAGTATTTTTTTTTTACATTTCTTTCGACCAATCGACCGGAGACTTTGTTTGAGCGATTGACAAAATGTGTGAGATCTAAAATGAAAAAAAATGTCTACGATCAAATGTTATTGCAATTTTGAATGTGTGCTGTTCCCATAATGCTCATAGTTGTCTCAATCTCACGATAGTTCGCATGATAATCTTGCAATATCAGCGTGCTCACTGCATAAATAGTTTCTGGAACTTCGGCCATCGATAAATACTCGTGCTTGATGGAGCTTCATTGTCAAAATTAAAATTAAGCTCATCGATGCACTTTTGATAATTTAATTCACTTTTAAAGTTGTAGAAAATAATCGCGCGAAAATGCTTGCGATTTAGTTTAATTTTTTGGAAAAGATGAACATTTTAAATTACTGTAGACAACACATTGTCAGATTGCAACTCTATGGTTGCCAAATATCGAAATAAAAAGGCAACCTACGTATGTTATTTTCTCAGCATTTTTTGGAGCCGTCGATATCATATAGCTGCCATTAAAACTGAACGATTGGAATCAAGGTTTGTATGGAAAAATTTTAGAACCATAAACCCATATGCCTAGATAACTTAAATACACATTAATAAAAAATTAAAAATTTACGAAATTTCAAGTATAAATTATTTTTGTTAATGCCTTAGTCTGCTTTGTAAATTTTTTCCGGCACAAAATGATGTTGCCAGCCGTTTAAATTTAGGCGAACAGAAAACACATGCGCTCTTACAGTGAATTCTTGTTATGCCGCACAGCTGAACCACTGAGGATTATCTAAAAGATGCAAATAAAATATTTTTACTACCCACAAGGACCAGCGTAAGGACACTAGCTCGCACACACACATGCAAGTGGAAATTCTGAAGAGTGTTTTGTAAACACGCACAGACACAGCCATATCTTTATTCATTCATTCAGACAGACGGACAATTATCGTTATGGCCATTAATGTTGCGCCGCCCGGCAAGTGCTGTTATCCTGCTGTGGCTGCGACTGCGACTTATGTTTGTGTGAGTGCATTTATGCCTGTGTGTGTGTGTGTAAGTGAGAGTTAGTGCCGTTGCTTGCTTATGTCCTTGCGGCTCGTGCCATTTAATTTCTGCGTTAAATTATAACAGATTTAAATGCAGCACACAAATACACTCGCACTCAAGTGGATACAAGAACAAGAACAGCCATAGCCATAGCAACAGTTGCATAAACCAGACGCTGTTTGTCAGCGCCGCTTTTGTGGTTGGCTGCTCGCTGGTGAATTTTGTTGTATTTTGTGGTTGCTTTTGTTTTGGTTTTGATTTTTGGTCTTTATTTGTTTTGCCAAAAAACGCTTTTAAACTGTTGTTAACACTTGCCTGCAATCGCTGCAGTTTTTTCTGTTGTTCTGTTGTTTGCGTGACAGCTGCGTGTGTGCCTGCTTGCTGATGCGGCGTTTTTGTTGCTGTTTGTGTTTGCATATTTATATAAAGTTTATGGCTTTATTATCAACATTTGCATTAGCACTGTTGTGAGCATAAAAACAGAGCAACTTCTTTTGGTTTATGTTCAGTATACATACATACATACGTGCATATATACATACATACGAACTGCTTATGTGTAAGTGTGTGTGTTTGATATTTGAGTTTCTTGTTGATTTGTGAGTTTATTCGACAAGCTTATTGTGGTGCAGCCCGGAATTTGTCCCCTCTCCTTAAATTTGAGTAAAACTGAACTGGTTTTAATGAATGAAACGCGTTTTCGACCTGCTGATAGAGTTACGAGTAAGTATGTAACTTGGACCCATACTAGACAGAGAGCTCTTATCGAAACCCAACAGCGAGAAAAGAGCAAGAAAGTCATCGGTTGTCCTGTGCTGCTGCAAGGAAGTCATTGGCAAAAGATGTAAACTCTAACCAAAAGTTGTTCTCTGCTTCTATGAAACCACAAAACTCAACTTTAGTGTTGAGTTGTTTAGTCGTCGTCTTCCTTGGATTTACGAATTGTTTAACGAGTTGGTGGAGGGCGCTGGGCAAGCTATTTCTTCTTATTTATTGGCGTAGATACCGCTTACGAGATTATAACCGATTTTACAGCAGCAAAGTCGTTTTCTTCTTTCCATTAGAGATCTTTCTGACGTGGTGGGTCCTAAAACGAGCGCACAACCCTGGGGAGGGATGTTTAAACTTCTCACTTTAGCTTGCCACCAAACCGATGCTTTTTAGCTATCCAGAGGATACTTGGTATAAGGCCGGAAGTCGTGAGCTGCGTGTCATATGTAAAAGAATCATTTGTGGCCACTCTCCTCACTTGCGTAAAGTTCTACACATGGCTCCATCCTCAGAAAAAAAAAATGACCTCGCTAATTGACTAGTGTTCAACGGGCTGCTGTCATCGGTAATTGTGCTGCACTAAGAGCCACACCAGCTACGACACTGAATGTCTTGCTGCACCGGTGGATATATCCAGATCGATATTGGCAGAATGCTGCCCTCAGATTCAAAGAATCTGGGTACTTGAATGCCTGAGTACTCTGGATTCAGCGCACACTTTGATTTCAATCAATCCAAATTACTTGAACTACGAGGGCGTAGAGCTTAGCTTTGGGTTTCGCTTACCCGTTCACAGATAGTTTTCACAGTTTTCTCAGAGTGGTGACTATCCAATCGGATAGTTCGGCTGCGATATTCGCCGACTGTGTGCTCCAGACTAGTGAAAGAATGTGTAGACTTCTCATCTCTAGCGTCAAGTTATTTTATGTTTAGTTGGTTTGGGTGCCTGGTCACAGCGGTATTGCCGGGAACTCTAAGATTGATAAGCTGTTTAGCGAGAACAAGCCTTGTTGGCTTCTTGTGGTTCACTACTGAACTGGACTGATCAACCACCAGCGGCTGTCTCGTCGCAAGGTTCTTCCGGCACAGAGTAAATCGTAAGAGCTTAAGCAAACTCCTCTAACTGAGCACTGTGTGATCTGTATATATGCAATTAGATAAAATATATCTTACCGGGTACCAGCTGCTTCAGCTCTTTGGAAGAAGATGCGATGGAATCTTCTCAACACTTTCTCCTCAAATACCCCACTTTTGCCAAGTTTTTTATTTTACTGGTACTTGCATCTCATATTTTTAGACATGCAAGTAAAATAGCTCAACTTTGTGAGAGGTTTTTGAAAACACCACTTTTGTTAATAAAACACGATAGGACATCGAATTCCTTAAAAACAATATTTTTTCTTAAAACCACCCTGCCGTGTTTATGCATGAACATTTGCAAATATTTCAGAATCAATCATCTCACTCTCTTTTAAAGCTTTAAAACTTAAATATGGAGAATAATGAACTGAAATTGATTAAAAAGTGTTGCTTACAAATTTGGTTAATTCAATTAAACTTTTTATAAGTACACATGCTTTCCTTTCCACACATCGAGAGAGAAAACTGAGGGAGAGGAAAAATAAATTGAAATTTTCTACGGCAACACTGGTCAGCAGAAAAGTGGCGTGTGGGATTTAATACTTCTATGAACTGCTGTTCTTGTTGATGCAAAAATTATACGTAAGTAAGTTAATGAAGTATGAGTTTGAACGCATAAGCATTTATAAAAAAATAAAAAAAGTGAAAAAAAATTTCAAATTCTAGAAACTTAAAGATCTTAAAAACAATATCAGAATATTTAATACATTTTGGATTCAAATATCAAAATCAAAATATCAATTACTCGAAACTCAATTAAGGAACATTTGTACTCGTAGCAACTGTATGTTGGGCCTTAAATTAACTTTTTTAAGACTTAAATAAAATATATTTAAAAAAAAATTAAAAAAACTAATAAATTTGTTGACCAGTACACTGTAATTTTCGTTTCGTTACTTAACTCCATGCACTTAGTGCAATCATACGTCAACATATGAAGTCTCTCAGTCCGCTTTTGTTGCTTGAACCAATTAAAATTTTCTAAACAGCTCCCACACCACTTAGGAAATTTTTGCGCAACCATTACTCTGAGGTTATCGCTGTTTTTATAGTTCTCGCTTGAAGTAAACTGAGCAGAGGCCAAGTTGTTGTTGACTTCCATGTGCATGTATGCGTGTGTATTTGCTGTTAGCTCGTTCCCTTTAACCAGTTCACTTTGGCCAGCCTTGTAATGCACTCCTTTTGTCGCTCTGTGCCAAGGGAATGAGCACTTGCTTTTATGTTTGTATGTGTGTTGTGTGTATACGTGCTGTATGTATGTAAGTGTGCTTATGTTATGTATGTACGTGTAACTGTGTGTTACTGCGATGCAATGTGTCGATAAGTAGGTTTATTTGCCGCTTGATTGCTCAGCTGTTTCATTCCATTTAATGTTCTGGCCAGCTCAGCACCGCTCAGTTCAGTTCAATTCAGTCAATGAGCAACTAAACGGCTTATTGAGGCATTTTAAACACCGTTCACTTCATTTAATGTGCGCGAGGGTACTTTTTTATTGATTACAAACGCTTTAAAGCCATTATATTGGTGGGAATTTAATAAATGGATGTAAGCAATAGAGTGTGTGAGAGAGAGAGAGAGTAATATATTTCCTTCATTACTTTTTACTAATTAATATATTTTTTAATTATCTTCCCGAAATTTGGTACAGATTTTTCTGTCGTAGAGCGCTACAACCTGCGAAGAAATTGTTCGGATCGGACTACTATAGTATATAGCTGCCATACGTATATAAATTGCGCTATCAGAATCAAGTCCTTGTATGGAAAACTTTTTTATTTGATGAGATATCTTCACGAAATATGGTACAGATTATAATCCAAGGTAGCGCTTTAATCTCCGATCGTTTTATTTAGATCGGATTACTATAGCATATAGCTGCCATACAAACTACTCGTTCAAAATCAAGTCCTTGTATGGAAAACGTTTTTATTTGATAACATATCTTCACGAGATTTGGTATTGACTTTTGTGTTATACAGCGCTATAATCTCTAAGCAAATTGTTCAGATCGGTTTACTATAGCATATAGCTACCATACAAACTGCGCGATCAGAATCAAGTCTTTGTATGGAAAACTTTTGTAATTGATAAGATATTTTCACGAAATTTAGCACAGACTTTTATGCTATACGAAGCTATAATCTCTGAGGAAATTCTTAAGATCGGAGCACAATAGCATATAGCTGCCATAATAACTGATCAAATCAAGTCCTTGTATGGAAAACCCTTTTATTTGATAAGATATCTTCACGAAATTTGGTACAGACTTTTGCGTCATTCAGTACTATAATCTAAGATCATCGAACTACTATAGCCTATAGCTGTCATACCAACTGACTGCTCAAAATCAAGATAAACATTTTTTATGCCTATTTATGCTGTAAAATACACCTGTGAGGGGTATTATGGCTTTAGTGTAGTAGAAGTTATTCTGTTCTCTTCTTTTTATTTTTATTTCTTATGAATTTTTTATATTTTTATATTAGATATAAGTTTTTAAAGCACAATCTATTTTCTCTTTAACAGTAGAGATTAAACTTTTCAAATTAAATTCCAATATTAAATAGTCATAAATGTCTTTAAAGTTCTGCCAATTCTCTTCATTTCCCCTTTAAATTTGGCGCTGCCATTGCGACTTTAAATACCTCAGTTAACATATACGCACATATATACACATACTGTTATATAAAAGTTTATAAGCGCTTTAGCTGACTTACCCGTTTCGCTCAATTTCGATGAGCGCTGCATGTGCTGGCAGAAGGTCTTATACTCGCCAGGTGGTGCTTCGTTTGGCGACTTAACGGCATGCATGTGCTTGGTGAAGGCGCCAACAATGGCCGCCATGCGATCGAAGGCCATAATATTGATGTGACCGTTTGGCAAACTGCAAAACCAGACAATGCACAATAGAATAACGGGTTATGTAAGAACCGAGTAAAAGTATTGTGTGTAATGAAAAGGAATGCAAACGGCATGTCGGCGTTGCCACGTGGAATGTGTGCAGATGCAACAAACGAGCTGCACATATGTAGTTTATATATGAAAATAAAGTGTGTGTGTGTGTATATGTGTGCTGAGCATCCGCCTTGAAAATATGTGTGGTATATATGGTAGTACTCTAGTTCAATAAGTTAAAATAGCCCATAGTAAGCGGTGAAAAAAAGCAAGAGTTCATACTTCAGTTGCGCTGAAAGTTTACATTTGCTAAGAAAGTTTCTCTTTACTCCTCGCCCCCAGCAATCTTGCACGATTTCATCCACAACACAGTTTCCACGTAGCTAAAATATCCGAGAGTTCCTGTTTACACAAGCGCATAGCGACCCAGTTAAGCTTTGTATCTATGTATGTGTGCCTGCTTACATATGCGTTTGTGTGTGCATCTTGCGTACGTGCCGTTATTTCATTGTCTACATCGGTATTTGTTATATGAGCCTTTGATTGGATTGACATTGGAATTCCTATATAGGCGAACGCGCACAAAATACCGTTAGCATTGAGCATGACCGGCTTAAATTTCTAAAATATGGAGGAGAAATCGAGTACTTCGGTATTCTTGGAAGTACTTCGTTCTCTATGTATTGCATGTAAGTATTTTTATTTTTTTGTTCATTGAAAGCAGACTTTCCTTTGGCTTAAGTTAGCAATGTACCCTAATTTCTTAACGTAACGGACACTTACTGAACGATTGTGTTCAAAATTGAAGAGATCAACCTCATCAACATATCATCTTGCTCAAAATAGCTTCCAAAATAGCTTCCAAATAGCCAAAAGGTTCTTGCGCTGGCGAAAGAGCCGATGATGGTCCAATGCTGGCCCAGCTCCTACGAGGTCAACCTCTCCGGTAGTAAAAAACACGGAAGTGCGGAGTACCGACCATTCTACTGAAAGCTGAACTACGGTACCCTTTCTTTCCAGCTTATCATCTATACAGTTATCTGCGATTTCGCTATGACCTTACAACTATATTAGCTTATCATAAAGTGACTTGCTGCTATTGATAACCAGATAAGATATTCCTCAAACAGCTCTAACCGCACGGTTAAGGAGCTTACGGCAAGTATAGCTGCTCTGCTATCAAGGTGGATAGTCACTTCTTTGTAGGAGGCTGCATTTCGGGACCGTAAATCTAGCGCTATCTTAATGGGACACTGAAAAGAACACTGCAATAGTCAGGAAAATTGAAGCTGAAGTTGATAGAGAGCTCCTGACGATTTACCCCTCCCTCATCCTTCTAGCGATACTTTAACATCTTTAACAAAGAGTGTGAATACAATAAGAACTATATTTATGTATACAGATAGCTCAGTAGTCTCTGTAGTCTCTTAAGGTTCCATCAAAGATGGTGAAAGAATGTCATGATCTCTTGGCAGCTCTAACATCTTTTTCTGCAGAGTGAGATATATTCCTGGTAACTGTGAACCAGATAAACTAGCTAGAGCAGGCACAACCCTGCAATTAGGCCCCGGCAAGGCGGGAGCTTATACGCCTCTGGCTACTTGTGGATATTTAATCGACAAACAGGTCATAAATATACAAGTAGCTGAATTTCGGTGGAGGTGCTGCCTAACCTGCAAACTAATAAAACGCAAAAGCAATGACATAAGAACTCTTATTAGGCCACTGTATTATTGGCAGACTTGTCAGCAGGCTGTCGGGAGGTAAAATAAGAATAGACTATAGAAGAAGAAACGACTATAGTACATCTTTTATGTAAATGTAAAGCATTGTATAGAAAAAATCGTTACTATCGGCCAAGGGTTTCTTGACAATCTTTCGGGGGTTGCATAGATACAATTTTTCGTACTCATGAACTTCATCAGGTGCTTAGAAAGGAAATAATAAAATGGCTGAAGATTTTAGCTCGGTGATTTCACAATGGGCCTCCTAAAGTTCGATGTGTGCGTTCAGACAGCCACTCTACATATTACGACGAATGGTAAAGGCTGACTGTATACATACATATAAATGATATATATGATGTATAATATGATACAATTTATTTTCGCATAGCATACTCTCAAATGAGTTTGTTTAAATGGTTGCATAAGAATAACCGAAACACTCCGCAGTCATATGTAGGGCGTGTTCAAGTTGTGTGAGTGGATACTTTGGCTGCTTACTTAAGTGATTGCTGCTTCTTGTGCTACTCTATTGGCGCTCAAGAGTTGTTCAGCTAACTTGTAAACTAACTAATCCAGCTTGTTTCGACATAATGCTGGCAAATACGCGACCATATGTACATATATACCGATACATACATACACTGTATTCCCATCAACTATGTATGTATGTATTCTTCCGAGCATATGTACAGAAATGTATCAACGTATGTGTGATCCCACTTGAGTGGGTGTTTGTACACGAATTGTCTAAATGGTTACATTTCATATTGTGTTCATTTCAGTGCTTTCATTTGGAGCATGAGTGTGTGTGCGTGTGCACGGCAAACAGATTACTAGCGAGCACAAATCTGTTCGGTGAAGTGCAAAAGTGGCTTACGGTTACAGATGTCGAGTTGTTGAAGAACTGTATTCGCAGTTATCTTGAGAGTTGCGATAACAGTAAAATTGTCTAGGCATTGAGCAGCGAGTGTATGTATGTGTGTGTGTTTGGTTGCCAAGGGAGTATAATTTTGCCTATCACCAGTGGTAATTGCGCATGCGCACGTGACTTCGTTACTAAAGTGCAGTTGTGGTTCGTTCGGCCTATGAGCAGCTCATTCACAGTTTTTGTGGTTGCAATGTAGAGAAATACAAAAATGTGATGTGATGTGAATTTCATTAATTTCTAATTCAAAGAGCAGCCGCAGTAATATAATTGTTATGGCGCTATATTTTTGGAACTAAAATGTACAATTTTGCCTTAGAAAATCTTTACTGTGGGCTTGTAAGAAGAGTTTAGGTGCCGCACAATTAGTTTGAAAAAGTTAGCATGTGTTTTTCGGGGCATTTTTGAACACTATGTCAGCATTGAAGTTGATTTATTGAAGTCCTTTTTCCAAAGCAGATTTGTTGGACTATATGTGGATCCCTCATTCAAACCTTTGTATTTCGATGATTTTGAAGCTCAATAACTGTGTAGAAGATCGTGATTCTACCGTTAGTCTGCCATATACATACGGGGCTTTCCAATAAGATTCTAATATCACTTTAAAAAACAACCCTAATTGTTAAGAAAATTCAAATATTTTTTTATTTTACGGTGAAGTACAGGAGCATACTCTTGTAGGATCTACAGAGGCGATCTGGTGACTGATGCCAAGAGCATATTAAAATTATGGAGGGAATACTTCTCAAACTTGCCGAAGGGCAGTGGAAACATAAGACCAGAGATGGTGACGATGCCCGACCATAAAGAAATTCGAATAGCAATTACCCGTCTGAAAAACAACAAAGCGGGGAGGGTGGCGATGGATTGCCGGCCGAGCTATTCAAACACGTCGGCGAAGAACTGATAAGAAGCATGCATCAGCTTTTTTTTAGAATATGGTTGAACGAAAGCATGCCCGACGATTGGAATTTAAGTGTGCTCTTCAATCAATCAGCTCCAACTAGGATAAGCCTACCTTTTCGTCGTGATGCTTTTGACAGCACGAAAAGAAGATGCCTGTATGCCGCTATGTCTGAATTAGGTATCCCCGCTGTGTAAACTGACGTTAAGTAATACCGAAAGCTCCGCCAGGATCACGAAAGACTTCTCTGAGCCGTTCAATAACAAACGAGGCCTCAGGCAAGGTGAATCCCTATTATGCGACTTCTTCAATCTACTGCTGGAAAAAATAATTCGAGTTTTAGATCTAAATAGAGAAGGTATAATCTTCTATGAAAGTGTAAAGCTGCTGAAGTATGCCAATGACAATAACAACCGCGCCGTTAGTTCTGCTTCCTTCAGGCTAGACAAAGAATCGAAGCAAATGGGTGTGGTAGGGAACGAGGGCAAGACTAAATATTTCCTGTCATCAAATAAACAGTCGTCGTACTCGCGACTTTGCCGAGTTGAGGATAAATTCGTCTGTCTTGGAATCATCTTTAAC
This sequence comes from Bactrocera tryoni, assembly GCF_016617805.1. Lineage (NCBI taxonomy): Eukaryota > Metazoa > Arthropoda > Insecta > Diptera > Tephritidae > Bactrocera > Bactrocera tryoni. Next base: position 14,721,984 of record NC_052500.1, read on the forward strand.
ATCGACAACAATCAGCCTCGAAATCCTACGCAGAATAACTCTTACCAGCAGGTGCTACTTGAGATTGAGTAAGCAATTGAGAAGTAAAGTCCTCTATCCATGAACAAAGGCGGAACTCTTCGAATCTAACTTTCCCCGGGGAGGGATGGTTCGCCTTCCCACTTTTCTCGCCTTTAAACGGATGTCCTTTGGTTACCCAGAGGATACTTGGTCTAAGACCAGAAGTCGTAAGCTGCTGGAGCCATATTGAAAAGAATCGTTTCTGGCCACCCCCAAGTGAATGGCGATCTGAGAACTTTCATCACTTGTGTAAACTTCTACACATGACTCCATCCTTTTATGCATCGTCTAGGTTCAAAAAAGCTTCGGAGATTGTTGAGCGACCAGAGAATATCTACAGTTTTTTATTATGCAGAAAATATCTCCTTTGTAGACAACCCTTTTCAATTTCTCAAAGATCCTCTTGGCTTATGCAGCCAGGGTAAACAGGGTATTAAGCAAAGACTTTGTTATATATGGTGAGAGAGCAGTTTGCGTCACATTTTTTGTTATATTCATCAGGTAAGTCTAAATGGTCACCTACGATTTTTTTCAAAAAATCCCACTAACCTATGAAAGGTGAGAACTATTCATATTTATGTATATAGTACTCGTATATAGTATGTAAACATCGTATTGATACTCAGTTTCCCTAATGCAAGTATACTCTCAGTATAATGTTAAATACTTCGCGACTGACGCATACACTTAAACATATCATAGTGGCCAAAAATCAACCAAAGTCAGCTGTGACCAGCTTGGGGTTTACCTTATCACCGAAACGCAGACACACACACATAAACATTAGCGAACCACACCCGCAGCATTGCAACGCCACAATACTGCAGTCGAAATGACAGAGAGCAAGGCACGCACACACACATGAAATTGCTACCCACACAAGCATATGTGAGTGTGGAGGCGCATGTAAGAATTCATCTGTTATGCAACAGTAATTTGAAAAATTCGGACGAGTTCGGCCGTAATAATGCAGTGACTACTGGCGAATTGCGACCACTGACTGCCAACCGTCAACCACGAAGCGGCGGCTTGCCTCTCGGTTCGCTAACTGGCACGCTATAAAAAGGTGGAATAATGAAAATGAAATGCGAGAACTGAAAATGCTGCAACGTTGCGATAGAATTGCCGCAGCGCATACAATATGCATTGAAGAGTCGGTCACCGATAGCGCTAAAAGTCAGCGCAAGGCTTATGACGAATTCCAACAAGTTAAATATTGATACCTGTTTGGTAAAACTAAGAACAAGTACAAAAATGATTATGGGAGGCTAAACATTTCGCATTCGGCTTGTCATTGGTTGGGAAAAATATTGCTTTAAAAAAATTTGATATATCGGCGCTATCGATAATTATCGATGAACGCGTGTCTTCACTAGTAACTTTTATAACTTGCTTCTTTAACTATCTCTAGTTGCTAGAAGTAAAAGAAAATAAATCAAACTGAAGCTATAAATGCCTTCAGAAATAAAAAAGTTTTCCATACAAGTAATTGATTCCGGTCGTTCAGCTGGTATGGGACCTATGTGCTATAGTTTACCGATCGAATTTTTTTGGAGCTTGTTTTATTGTTTTAGGTAATAATGCATGCCAAACTTCGTGATGAAATCTCGTTGAATGAAGAAGTTTTCCATACAAACAATTGGCTCCTGGCGCTCAGTTTGTATGTCAGCTATATGTTCTAGTGATGTGAACTGAATCATTTTTAGGGAGATAGTATAAGTGTTATAAATAATAACCCATACCAAATTTCGTGATGATATCTCTTCAAACAAAAAAGTTTTCAGGAAAGCACTTGTTTTCGATCGTTCAGTTTGTACGGCAGGTATATGCTATAGTTATCCGACGGGAACAATTTCTCCGAAAATTGTATTATTGTATTAGTTAGTAGTCCCTGCCACATTTCGTGATGATATCTCGTTGAATGAAGAAGTTTTCCATACAAACAATTGGTTCCTGTCGCTCAGTTTGTATGGCTGCTATATGCTATAGCAGTCCGACATCGGCGATTTCGACAAAAAAACAGCTTTTTAGAAAGAAAATGATGTGTGCAAATTTTCAGAACGATATCTCAAAAACTGATAAAACTGATGCATCGCCGTTACTTATCAAGATGACATTAATATATAATATTCCCAGCCGGAATCGGTCAAAACAGAGAGGCAAGACAGTACGCTGGACCAGAATGCATACTTTCTAAAACTTCACTCTTGAGGACTAGTTTCAAAGTACCAGTTCATTGACAGCTCTCACTCTTTCCGATTTCCTGCTCGGCTACGACTTGTGCGCATGTGTAGTTGTATGCTACAATAGTTTTCATTAGTTGTGCATTACGTGCATTAATTTCACTTAGCGAAAGTGCGTTCAATATTTTGTTAAATGCATATGTATGTTTGTGTGTAGGCGCAATACTACAATGTATATCGCGAGCAGTTGCCTGGCAGTGGCTCTCATGCCAGCGCGACGCATTTAAGTGGGCGGATATCGAATTGTGGCAAAGGCCAGCGGTGGCCTTAACCGCAAGCACTCTCATGCCTCGCACTCCAACCGGCAAATAGTGGGATGCATGGCCTGTGTATACATATGTGTGTTGCTGCATGCCAACCACGTACTGTGCTAATTAACCATGAAATGCAGCTAAGTGGCCAATTCAAAGTTTCGATTTATTCAACTGTGATGCATTGTTGTTGTTGTTGTTCTCATATTCCAAACTGCACACACGCATATACATTTATATGCATGTATGCGCTTGCATTTAGCAGCTTTGGATACACGCGTTGGGACGGACAAATAGCAAATGCCAAATCTGATAAACGACTTTTCAATTCGCGTATTAATATTGAAGCTTTTGCTGGCGATTTATTATATAATCTATATAGCGCACAAGCGCTCATATATCAATTTTACACACACACATACATATTGGGCACACATGCATGCTAATTTCCTCTGATGGGATTATGCTTCAATAAGCCAATGCCAAGTACAATAACAAATTCAATTTGGGATACCGTTAAACTTTTCCCATTTGTCAATTGAAGCGCTCGTTTCCATTTATATATACTTTGTTGCTGTTGCCATGGTGTATGTATTTGATTATTATATGTTGCTACAGTTTTTGGTTTACATTTTTCATTAAATTAGTTGTTTATTCAGTTAAAACTAAGCAAGCATTGAAAGTAATTTAATTATCACCTGTCATGTGAAATAGGAAAGGATATTTTGTTGATCAGTTGAGGGATATTCTATTTCTGGGAATAGCATTTCATATACTTGAATGTGAGGAGTATGGAACCAACTTATACTTTATAGAATCAACATTTTTTTCGCAGCTGATGTTTTTGACAGCTGTGACTGTAATAACTATCAGTTTGGTTTGCATCTAATAATGGACAGACTTACTTCGGAACAGCTGGTGCTAATTATTACCAATTGCTTCGGTTGGCTCTTCCAGGATATTTGGTCGATATGATCGTCTAACAGTGTCTATAAATCGAACAACCATTGTGAATAATCAGCATCCTCAGAGAGACCGTATAGCGCCCAACGAGACGCTATTTTTGCTGCGAGGCAGAGTATCAAAAAAGATCCGCACAACAATTGGAGCTGTGCCCTTCCATATTATGGAAGATCTTTCGGAAGAATTATGGTTTGCGAGCTTGAAAATCCATTACGTGCAAGAATTGAAGTCGAACGACCAGCAAACGCTTAGCATGTTCGCTGAATGGACCCAAAATGAGCTGGCCACCGATTCCGTTTACCAGAAGAAAATTTGGTTCAGGGACTAAGCTTACTTTTGGTTGAATGGGTACGATAACAAAAAAAGTTGTGGCTTTTGAATTGATAATGGCCCATAAGCCATTCTTGAGACGCCGTTAAATCCTCAAAAGTCACTGCTTGATCTGGTCTATCGACAGAGGGAATCATTGGTACACATTTCTTCAAAAATCCATATTAATGAGGAATGCTATAGAGCCATTAATCATAACTTTTTCGTGCCTGACTTGAAAGATGTTGATAGGGATGACCTTTGCTTCCAACAAGACGGCGCTACATACCAAACAGCCAGCGAAAGATTTAATTTATTGAAAGAAACTTTTGCTGTGGTCTCCAAGATCGTGAGATTTAACAACGCTGGACTACTTTTTGTGTGAAGTCGCTTGTCTAGAAAGATAAGATCGAGACAATTGAATCATTGGATGAAAATATTCGGATTTTAGTCGAGTCAGCCACGGCGGTTACTTGCCCGAGATCATTTTAAGAATATAATGACAAATAGTGGATGGAGCCATGTGTAGAAGTTCACGAAAGTGAGGAAAGTTCTTTGCACGCCATTCACATGGGGATGCCCAAAAAGATTTTTTTACATGTGACTCCAGCAGTTCCCGTCATCCGGTCTTAAACCAAGTATCCTCCGGGTATGCAAGAAACATCAGTTCGAAGGCGAGATAAAGTGAGAAGGCGAAATATCCCCTCCCTATGGTCTTGCACTGGGCTTGGACGTCGCCACGTAAGAAATACAACCAATTAATAAAAGGAAACAGCTTCGAATGAGAGACCCCCCTTTTAAACGTTTTAAGGATTACGATTTAAATGCATGCACCTGGAATGTCCGGTCCGGTGTCTTCGTGAAAGGCTGACATCACCGCCGTCCAAGAAATGCGATGGACGGGACAACAACTGAGACGAATAGGTCCTTGAGGCAATTACTTCAATTCGGTTTGAGATTCTATCGCTGAATATGAGCATTCACCCCGGTGGATGAACGTCTAGCCACAATCCGCATCAAAGCGAAGACACGCACCCGCATCTGTGCAGCAAAAAACGTACTTTAACAAACACAAGGAAGGCTCGACCTCGAGAAGCTGCGCTCACTACTGAGAGCTGAACGACTTTCTTCTCGACTTGCACTTCTGCTCTCTGAGAGCACTCATCACCAACTCGGTATAAGGGAACTACGGGACGACATTTCCAGCACTTTACGCGCCTTGAATTTAAGTTCACAATCAAACTCTCGTGAAAACTCCGGTCTCTAAAGACAAAAAGCTGGGCCAGTCGATTTTTACAAGTTTTTATTGAGTCGAATTATCCATCAGAAAATTTTGATGAACGTGAACCGATAATAATCACTTGGTGCTGTATTTTGACTATAGGTGGATGCTGAATAATCTTCCAATCAAGCTTCACGACTCACAATTGGTGCGTGATGGGGCACAATTTCTCTCCTTTTGGCCAACGCTGGACGCTTTTGAGCAATTCCTTCCTTCGGATGGTCCAATAATTGACAGCATATAATTAAGAGTTTGATAGTAGATGAGCTATTTGCTCAGTATATGATTCTCTGCCAATCCCACCAAGCATATAGCTAAACAGTTTTGTCCATTAATTCTGGTTTTGCCACAATCTTCGCCGACTCGCCACGAACAAGCGACAGAAAAGGAAGCAAAATAAGGATAAAGTACAACTAAGCACAATTCCAAAGAGAGTAGAACAAATGGCATGCGAATACGTCCTAAGACTACAGCATGAAGAAGAGCATAAGCCAAGCTGCTTGGATCCCAACATGTATACCACTTATGAATTCTAATGTCTGCCACACCCACCATGGTTGAGATTAGACAGACTCAAACCGACCGACCGACTTTAAGTGGACCTTCTTCATATCTCCTCATAGTTCCCTCCCCTCTTCATTTTCTCGCTTCACCTTACTTTGTTGCTAGCATTTGAGAAACCAAGATTAATTTGCACAGGCGCAGATAACCTCAATAAAGTAAGTTCAAGCAAAATCCTTCGCTTCTTCTACATGAAAAAGTTGGTTAACAACTTTTCACACTTTTAAATACTTTTAATAGCAAGCCATTTAAAATAATAACGGATATTTTCATGCATTTCACACTTGAGTGTGCACCGTTATCTGCTGTGTGACAAGCGCAAGACACTGCCAGTATGCATGCCAGGTAATTTGAGTTGATTAAGAAACTTGCTGGCACGCAAACTACTCATTTTACCCAGTCGACGCCAGCTTCAACCACGCACAACTACCGTTATGGCGCACTAACTCACAACAACCGTTGCATTTTGACGCCGTAAAGTTTATGCTTTATTACCGTTGGCAAACTTTCTTGTCAATGCATCAATAGCTGCTTAATAACAACTCCGAGTTGACGAGTGGCGTGTGAGAGAGCGAGCAAGAGTGAGAGAGTGTGAAGTAGTGAGGATATGAGGAAGTAGAAGGTGCAAATTGAGATCAAGCGATTGCTCGTGTACCTGCTGTGGGTTCGTAGCACTTATATCCCTTAACCTCCTCCATCTTCGCATTTCTTGCCTGTCAAGCGCCGCTGTCTGCCGCAGTTTGGCTTACGAGTGACAAGCTTATTTCTAGAAAATTAGTTTGCTACGATTGGTATGGTGTGCAAGTTTCGATTTTTTTTGTTTTCTGAGTTTTCACTGTTGTGCGTTTGTGTTATTCGCAGTTTTTATACCCTATAGCACATAGCTGCCATATTAAATGAACGAACGAAATTTGTATGAACAACTTTTTTGTTTGGCAATTTATGTTCGTATAACATACTCTTGTAGAACCCCCAGAGCTGATCTAGTGGCTGTTGCCAAGAGCTTACTGAAATTATGGAGAGAACACTTCTCCAGTCTGACGAATGGCAGTGAATGCATAACAGCAGGAGATCGTGAACCTGTTTCCCAAATCGATGACGATGGGGCAGACGTCCCATTGTGCGACCATGAAGAAATTCGAATAGCAATTACCTGTCTGAAGAACGACAAAGCGCCACGGACCGATGGATTGCCGGACGAGCTATTCAAATACGGCGTGAAAGAACTGAAAAGGAGCATGCATCAGCTTCTTTGTGTAATATGGTTGGACGAAGTCATGTTCCACGATTGAAATTTAAGTTTAAGATAAGCCTGCTCAATATCGCAGCAGTCGATGGAAGGATGAGCCAAATGAATGAAAGCACTCCAGCTTTAAGAGTATTCGGCGCAGTACCTGCCGGTGCTCGCAAAGGAAGAGGAAGACCTCTATTGGAAAGACCAGGTGGAGAAGGATCTGACTACACTTGGAATCTTCAATTCTAAATTAAGTTCTTGTCTAGAAACTTCTTTATTTGTGAAGGGTATTCTAGCTGCGCTGCAAACGAAGTTCACGTTTTTGTTTTCTCCTTCAACTGGCAGCTAGTGCAACCCATATTGGCGGCTGTGTTGAAAGCGCAACTTGCTTCTGCTGCACGTAAACACGCTTTGGTTGCGCCAAATTTCACCTTATTTTTCGTAATTTTTTCGCAATTTTTTGCTGCTTTTCGGCCATTGTTTTGCCTTCAAAAATGTTGCAACGATTCTTAATATTTTGCTTTTCAACTTTTTGCCCAGCTTACATAGCTTTGCGGAATTTATGTAATTTTACGCTCACAATTCAACTCGCAACTTTATTTTTGCTGCAGGAAAAGTTGTTACAGCTTGTGCCGCGTGAAAGCATGTGTGTGTGTGGGTGTGCGTATGCTGCAGCTTCTCAGCGCTGGAGATTTGCATGTCGGTAAGTTGAGGCGCACTCTGTTTATACGTGTGTGTGTGTGTGTGCGCTGCTAACGGTATTAGTGGCTTTTGTGTCGTTTGCATTTCGCTTTGATTTACATACGAACTTTGTTCTGCAAGTTGTTACCTGCGCCGTTGTTGTTACATGCAAACGTTGTTGATTTTCTTGTTGCAACAACGAGTAAAAGTTGTAGCTGTTGTTTGTCGCTTTTGCGGCTGTCACATGTTGCCAGAGAGTTATGAAAATGCTTGCCTCTATAGAACTAAACACATAAACTTATACATATATATGCTTAAATACATATATATGTACACATATGTTATGTATGTATTCAGCTCTGTGTACTCACAAGTGTATTGTTTACGATTTGCCAATTTGCAAGTTGTAAAGGTAGTCCATTTGCAATGTTTGACTGTTGCTGATTTGTTGTTGTTACCGAAAAACTTTTGCCAATTCCATGGTATGGCAACCATGCCACATCGTCTACTAAAATTAGTAACAGCAGCGACTAGTCTGCGCCTGCTGCCAGCCGTTGCAATTTGTTATACATACTAAAACTGTACAAAAACGAACAACAACAACAATCACGATTTGTTTGGCGAAATGAAATTTGCACATTGATTGTTTATGTGATTTCATTAAATATATAGTCGCCAGTTGCAACTGTAAAAAGGTGAAAAGTTTGCCAGCATATGTTTTAGTTTGGTAGCAATACGAAATCTCGGCTTATGGCCACTAAAAATCTTTGTGCAACTTTATTTGCACTTTGTTCCTTAAAGTTATGGATCTTCTAAGCATTTTAGGAAAGTAATATGTAACTCTTCTTTTGATGGTTGCACTCCGGCAACATTTTGCACAAAACCTTCTGTAACAGCACAAATGCTTTATGGAAAATTTTTAACCGTTCGATAGTGTTACCCGTAATTTTCTTTGGCATTACAACAGTTGGTCGGTCTGAGCCGAGAATTTTTCAGTTGCTTCCATCCTTTGCGAGGTCATGCCAGTTGTACATGCCAAGTGAAGATATGTGCAATGCATTTGGTCCTTCTATTGGATGTTTGGGCGTCTCGAAAGAAGGAACTTTTCGCTGGAGCACCATTTTCCATGCGAACTACATGACCTAACCAGCGCATCCGTTGGGTTTCTAAGTGTTTAACTATATCTATGTCGGCGTAGATCTCGTACGAAGTACGTAATTTTTGTTCTTCAAGAGAGGACTCACCAGGTTTAGAATATTGGAGATGGTTGTGGTAGTTCCAAGATATGCTAATACCCTAACTTTTTCCAATTTTAAGTGTATGGTGAATTTTCCAGGCCTATAGTCACACTAATAAGATTCAGTCAGTGTACCATATTTAAAATGGAGTTAAGTCTTCCTCGTAATATTATGGAAAGAACCTTATCTGCAATGTTAGAAAAGCTGAACATTTTCGTCTTTCTTCATCCGTTGCACCACTGCCTGCTTCGCCATTTCGAAGTTTCGAGGAGTGTTAGTTCCAATTTTGGAGTGTACTCTGGGTGTCTATTGTCAGGTTACCATTTAATTCGTCGAATTGGTAGACGAACTTGACTGCCCGTCCAAAGCATTATCAGAGTTTAACTGATAGCAGTTGCGGTTGCTAGTTCTGAACGGACTCATAATTTTAGTTCCATGAGGAACATGAACGTTTGAGCTTCGCTCCGACCTGTCAAGCGGCGCGGTCTTTGAAGTGTATAGCGGTGCTTGTTGCCTAACGCTTGAATGCGGGAAGAATTGACTTTGTGTCAGCTTGTTGTTGAGTTGCATCGCAATAAAATACCAGAGCCAAAGAACAGCGGAGTCCTTAGGCCGTCACCAACTCTACAAAAATTGAAATTTTGTGGAGGTGACCAATGCATTGATTTGAGCTACTGTGCTTTCGGGCACAATTACGTTACGTAACTTGTGATGTGACTTATGTCCGTAACTCATAAATGACTTGAGCTATCGCAGAAAAAATCTTCAACCCATACTATATATTTGAGATTTTCATTGCCACGACTGTGTTAGGCTGACTTACATCGATTGGGAAGGATGTAGTATCGATCGCCTCCGAGTTGGTGCATCTTGGATAACGCTAAATGATCTGGGACCTTCATGGCCTTTCAACTCTCGAACTTGAGCTTAGCTTTTGAAATGAATTATGAGTAGGATGTACTCTTTAGAATTTTTGTAGAACTCTGATCGATATGATCGAGTGACATCCATCAGAAATGGTTAACGGTGTAATGTCGCAACTATCCCGTCTTTCTTGTATTAAAGCCCTGAGCCCAAGAGTACGTTCACCTTCCCGTCGTCGCTAGCTTGGCGTGATAGATGTTTGCTGAGAAGACTTCTTCTTTGTCTTTGTACGGATCGCCTTTGAACGCATATCTTCAGAAAAACATGCGTGGTCGGACGTTTTGGTGGAAAGTTAAACAAAATAAGAAAACAAACAATGACAGTGGGAAGGGCTGGGAGATCGCAACCGAAGTCCAGATTGGTGCCGGAAGCGTCGCTAACTAAAAGTAGTGATTAGCGCTCTGTAATTCAGTGGTAGGAAGTTCAACGCTAGGATCTTCTAAGTATATTACTATATATAGAGGAAGCCAGTGGAAAACTGTCGACAATCAACGCAGAGTATCTCACGTTAGCAAAGGACTCTCCGCTAGACTTATGTGAGGCTCTACACGAGACAGAAGCAAGACTACACTACCTAGAAAGCAGAATATAGACATTCGCTTGGTAGCCAACATCGTAGAGCGCTGCCTTGAAAAGCAGGTGTCTGAGTAGCATGATAACAGACTCGGGTGAGCCAAGAGGATGCTGAGTGAGAGCGAAATGGACTAACTGGAAAACAGAAAAAATTATGAACGCAGATTGGTTCTAAGCCCCTGTGCCCGCCCTTTAAACTTTGGAAAAATATATACAAGCCTCTTGATTTTAAAACGTTAAATTCATTATATCAGGGCTTCATGATGATTGCTGCTTAAGAGATGTGGGTGCCTTTTTATTGGTAGCTTGTGTGTTCATTTTCCGTACGTTATGAGCACGACCAAAACACACTTTTCAATCGGCAGCTGCTGTGGACACATCTCATTTAATATTTTTTTTTTCATTTTTATTATCGTTTTTTCGCCCGACTTGTTATACCGCTTATTGTTTGGTTAGTTGCTGTTCGTGAAACGCCCTCGTTCAGCTCCCACCCGCTTGCAGCAATTCACATAAGAGAAATCGATGTTTAAGCTGCGCGCCCTCGGAGCTTATGTGTACACTGCACTCATGTCTTAACATGCAGCTAACTGTATATAACGTATATATGTATAAGCGCATATTTACATGCAGTGCTGCTGGCGGCACATGCATCCGTTGGGCGGCTTTCATTAATATTTGCGCTCTTTACAGCGTTTTCATACTCCGCTTGCGCTTGTTAAGCTTCGGCTTGTTGTTGTTCGCACAGCTGCTGATGCTGCCACAATGTTATTGTTTTTGCGGATTTAAATTTTTCTTTTCTTGGCTAACAAGTCGCCGCTGCAGGCGTAACACATTCGTTAATTTTTCTTGCTTGAAGAAGAAGTTGAAGGCAGCAAGAGCGAGGGAGCTGGACTCAAGCGGTGGCTGCTGATCATCTTAACGGTAGTGTAAAGCTGTTTGTTGGCGTTCGCCTTTCAGTTTTTAATAATGCAATTAACGCCTTCTTTGCACACACACACACACACAAAAAGTTCCTTGTTGCTTGCCTCGAAACGAGTGGGCTATTGTAGTGCTTGTAAAGGTTTTTGTTGTAGTTTGAAGTTGTTTTTGTAGTTGTAGTTATATGTTAAGTTGTAGACCTAGTTGTTTTTGTAGTTGTATTTTTGTTATAGTTGTACTTTGTACTATGTAGTTTTCGTTGTAGTTGTTTTTGTGGTTGTAGTTGTATTTTAAGGTGTTGTATCAAATATGCAGTGTAGTTGTATTTTCAGTTGTAGTTGTAATTCTTTTACTTTCATCTCAAATTTTCACTGCGCTTCTTTTCACCAGCGTCTTACTCTTTCTTCGCATTCTTCATCTCGTTGCGGGCTGCATGCTCTTGCTCTCCGCATATTGCCGCCATTGTCGGCAGCTGCAAACTTGGCTAATTATAAGTTGAATTGCATTAACGCTCCATTGGCGTGGCTTAAGTTACTTAATTACAATTGTTTTCGTGTGCACTAAGGCAAAGTTTTGGCCTTCGGATTCGACTTTTATCTTAATGAAGATAACACTTTTGTTATGGCAATTTGATTGGAGCAAATACCTACCACGATTGTGAATTAATTGACTCAATTAGCGTAGCTCACAACTAAATTAAAGTAAACATTTAGTTTACATTAAAACGTAACGGTGCTTTTGTGTTGAATCACATCGAAAAAACATTTGTAAATCTATCTGTTCAGCGTTCATTTGTGTATAATCTGTTTGTGGCATGCTTTTGTTGTTATTGTAGCCATTAAGCTTACTGCATTGCAGAAATTGGTTTAAGCAGCAGCCACGAATGCATAAATGATGCTTATGAAATAAATCGGCTTGTTGGCATTAATGCCCATAATGCCATTAATGTTTCACCCAAAAGTGTGCATGTGGTCGGCGGGAAATCGCACGAGTACCCTGTAGGAAATTTTCTTAACTTATAAAATATAGATTCTTCGATAGAATAAAAAAAGGCTGTTAAATGTAATTTTCATCGATATCTCAATTCCCGATATTCCCAGAGTACAAAACTAAGAAGATCATCTTTTATCGTCGTTCATCAATTATATACCATCTCACATAATTTGTTATTACTTATTGTCATCGCATTCTATATCTGTAGTTTTAACCGTCGATGTTGATTCTGAAAACGATTGATTGTCATATTGTGTGGTTAGAATTCTACTCTGGATAAAAATGATTTATTTTCTAGCCCAGATATATTGGGGATTTTCGTCGCCGGGTATCGCTAAATGACTTGAGAGTTCACGGTCTTTCAACTCGTGGACTCGAACTTAGCTTTGGAAGTGGATTGTGAGTAGGATTTGCTCTTCAGCACTTGGGCACTTGGTTGTGATATTTTTCACCTAGGTAAGATGGAGTGACACCTATCAGAAATAGCAGAGCCCGATTACTGTTTAAATCCTGACAGACCGTACAGTACGTCCGGTCTTCTTTATTTTCGTTAAGTTGGCATGGTAGATGTATGCTGAAATGACCCGATGAACAGTTAGCCTTATAAGGGCATGCGTCAACCATGGCCTCGGCTTTATGTTTAGGCAACCGTGGAAGCATTAAATATGTGCTCTCTGAACCAGGCAGTGCCTTTGATGAAGTTCTTTAATACCAAAAGCTTTATCTGTGCAACCTCCGCTACATCGTCAAGAAATCCCCGACCGATAGTTGGGATTCTTTTTCTATACAAATCGATCACTTCGCCAAAAATAACAAAAAAAATTCAACGACAAGCAATTTCTTTTCCAGAGTTGCAGAAGGGCTAGAACATAAGCGGTTTGGGTCAAATGAAGAGCACGCTACAGACGCAACCCAGTTCTCGAAGGATCTTTTGTTTAGCAAAACACAAAAACTACTCATGAGTTCTTTCGAGTAAGCTAAATTTTCTTTAATATATCTTTTTTTCAATATTCTATTACGTTGCCAGAAAAATCTTCAAAAAATTATATATATGTAAAATATCTATGCCAGTTATTTGTCGAAGTTCGGTACTTAAGCTAATCTAATATATCTGTCGAGTGGTGATTTTTATTTGAGCTCACAGAGCTGGTAAGGTTAGGTTAGGTAAGTTGGCTGATATCTTCGGTAAACCCGAATAATCCCACAGCTACAGACGCCTGTCCGTTAGGATGCCCAGAAAATTTAAGTATTTATCAAAAAGTTCATTTCATATTGAAAAAATGTCCAGAACCTGCCACAAAGGCCTCATTATGAGAGTGCCAATCGGACAGTGTCCAGTTAGGATACCCACTATTGCGGCGATGTGAGCTAAGAGCTAGCAATTCACTGAACTTTTTACATTGCACACTGATCGATAAGACTTTCGCAACTCCATAAGGCTTGTTGGGGTCGCACAAAGCAAATAGATCCAGCGTCTGAGTACACGAACCCCTGTCGTTCGCATCATAATAGAATTTGGCAAGGAAAGACACCCTGCATTTTCATCACCTTTGCAATTTCAAACGATTCAGTTTAATAAGTTAAGAGTTTGATATTACTGGTGAGGGGTTAGTAGCAATGTTATCGGTGTGCCTGCAATCTTCTCCAAAAAAAACCCGCACTTTGGAAAAGTTCATCTGTCTATATCTTAATGGCTGCTACTTCTGCTTGAAAGACCTTACAATGGTCTGCCCGTCTGAAACAAGAGTTCATTCAGAGCTCTTGACTGAAGACTTACCCTACAGCCTTTCCCTTAAGCTTCGAACCATCCATGAAAAAGCTCTCTGCGTCTTTCCTCCAGCGATTCCACCATACCCACATTTCTCTTGGCGGTATCTGTGCGAGAAGTGCCACTAGGAGTTGGTTCTGCGGCGCATTTGTCCAAATTATTAGGGGTGCATTTGAAGTGAGAGTCTATTTCGGAACGCCCGTCTCTGTGACCCTTAATGTTTTCAGCTTCCCAAAGCCTGTTAGCTGGTGTGTACTTTCAAATGCTCTATGGTTATTAAAGACAGATTATGCTTATTATGTCTTGAATAGTGTAATTTGTTATACCCTTACAAGCTGAGTGGATTTAATCATGTTTCTCTGCCTATCTGTGTACTTCATAACTGGTCCTTCACTTTTTGAGATATCGATCTGAAATTTAGTATGTTCTTTATTTGTTGGAACCGTCGATATCGAACTACTATACCATATAGTTGCCATACAAATGAAACCATCGGAATAAAATGATTGTTTGGGAAGTTCTTTCATTTGACGAGACATCATGACGAAGTTTGGCATAGGTTGCTATCTAAAACAATGATGTAATCTTCGAAGAAATTTTTGAGATCGAATCACAACAGCATATAGCGGATATATAAATTAAAGTCCAAAATCCAATTTGTACGTGAAAAATTTTTATTTGACAAGATTTCTTTGCGACTTTCCGCATAAATTATTGTCCAAATTGACAAAAAAGGTGTCCTGAAAGTACTCTAAAGGTTTGAAGTTCATAACCAAATGAAGAAGAAGACTTTTTTTAATACACCTATGTGATTGCTGTTTTGGGCGTTAAGTCTTAAATCGCAAAAAAATATTTGATGTTTTTAATATTCAATATACTCTCATTTCTGATATTTCACTTTTCCATTATTCCCAAAAGTACCACCAGAGCTCTTCTTCTTCTCGCTCAAATTATTTAGCAAAATCCTATAATGCTCTCAAAGTTTTCTAACGTTTTTAAATGGATTAATTCTGCAAAGTTTGCCCTGCCCTTGCCTTATTCCTACAAACTGAACTCAACTCAAGTTCACCCTGTTGGGAAGTGGTCATTGTTAGCATTGCAATTGAGGCCGAGTCAGCACTCGTAAAGTAAAATTGACCGCCGGCTGAGCTAACGTTTATTTGTGTTCGTCTTAAACGAATTTCCTTTTAATACACTCATCGACGCAGCACGAGCTCATTGCAAGCGGATTATTTAAATTTTGCACACAGCGATATACATATATATATAATGGTATGCGTGTGTGTGTGTGCGAGTGGCATGAAGTGCAAGTGCGGCCTTGCTTGAGTTGTATGCGCTCACATATGCATACACATTGGCATATTAAAAACGAGGCAAAACGATTTACAAGCGGAGCGGAGTTTCTGTGCCAACCCGCAAGGATATAGCTGCCGGCGTAGCAACAATAATTCTTAGCTATGTTGTCGGTGAACTGCTCGATGAGACGTTGTGCTGCATAGCTTTACGTGTGAACTTTATACGCATGCACACACATGCGCATAAAAAATATCCACAGTCATGTGAAAAGAAACGCAGAAGAGGTTGTGAAAATACGTGTATATTATGGAAAATAAAAGTAAATATGTGAGTGCAGCGCTTAAACGTTAAAGTACGTATTTATGCGTGGCGTAGCTGGGTCGCATGAGGTCGCCTCAATTGACAGCGGGGGGCATGGTTGGTGGTGCCGACGCCTGATGGCCACTTGAAATTGGATTTAAGTAGAGTATGGATCTGCTTGCATAGGCCGCCACCAGACTGTTTGCTAAGCGTGCTGTGCGTTCGGTGTTTTCACATGCCACGACTGCCAGCTGCTCTGACGTGGCATGGTCAGCTCGTTGCTGTAAAAGCAGTGATGTTGCATTTAAAGGTTATAAAAACGAATTTTATTGCATTTTAACAACACGTCAAGAGGAGTGAGTTTAATGGTGTTACTAAAAGACGGCACGTGTCTAGGCCTCCAAAAAGAAGAAAATATAAATTTTTTTTCGCAACAATTTTCTTATATTTAGTGAATACTAAAATAATAAAACTTCGTTCTGCTTTGTAGTTGGTCGCTATTAAGGCTTTACACTTCATTGCTGCCAACTGCTACGCGTGCATTTTTAATGTATTTTTATGAGCTGATAAAGACAGCATTTTTATATTTTTTTAGTAGGTCTTTTAACAAATTAAATCACCGAGGAAATGGTTTAATATTACAGTAAATAGAAATGGTAGACGTTTCTGCGGTTTTTATAGCTTTTAATGATAATCTTTATACTAATATTTTATAATTATTGCTAATTGCGTATATTAAAAAAAACAACAAGAAAAAACTTAATTTTTTCAGCATGAAAAGTCTTTATTCTCATTTTGATGGATCAGTTTACACAGTAGCTATAAGCTATATTGTTCCGATCTGAGCAATATATTCGGAAATTATAGCAATGCCTAAGGTTGTACTTTCTGCCGAATTTCATTAAGATACCTTGATAAATAAAAGAATTTTCCATACAAGGACTTTAGGTTGATCGGACAGTTTGTATGGCAGCTGTATGTCTATAGGGGTCCAGGTGTCCGATCTGAGTAATTTATTTTTAGAGAAGCATGGAACAATTTTCTATTATAATTCTCATGAAAAAATCTCGTCGAATGAAAAGGTTTTTTATACAAGAACTTAGGTCCGATCGTTCAATTTGTAAGGCAGCTATATGCAATACTTATCCGATCTGAACGCATTTTACGGAGATGATACTATTGTCACTCCTAATTTCGTGATGATATCTCGTTGAATTTAAAAGTTTTCCATACAAGCAATTGACTCCGGTCGTTCAGTTTGCAAGGCAGATATGTGCTGCCGTTATCCAATGTAGACGGTTCCAACAAATGAGAAGCTGCTTGGTGAGTAAAGGACTTGTGCGAAATTTCGAACCTGTATCTCAAAAAGTGAGTGACTTCTTCTTCTTAATTGGCGTAGACGCCGCTTACGCGATTATAGCCGAGTTAACAACAGCGCGCCAGTCGTGAGTGACTAGTTTGCGTATTTACAGGCGGACAGACAGATATACTTGTACATGGCTACATCGGCTCAGCTTGTCACACTGATAATTTATATATACACACTAGAGGGTTTCCAACGATTCCTTTTAAAGGTTTCAAATATCGTGGAAAGCTTAATATACCCTATTCAGGATATAATTAATATCCCTTTTAGCAAATTGAGCAAGAAATATATTTTTTTCTTCAAAAATTATGTATATATTCTTAAGAAATTATTTTCAGACTTGGAAATAAAAATTGTTACAATATTGGCGTGTAAAACTCACACAAAAGTAAAATTTCTGGTCATACTGTACCTCCAACGAGTAATGGGCAACAGAGCGTATACGTAATATATCTTACTTAAAATAAAAGTCATAAATTTATTCTCAGAAAAATTTTGTTTTTATGAAATCATATGTAAATAATTTAGCTTTTCTGTATTAAATTCATAGAAAAAATCAATTTCCTTTGATTATTATCGGCTGAAGCTATGAAGACTAACAGGGCGTATACGTGACATATTTTGCTTAAACTTAAATCCTTAAAATATTCTTTTTACGGAATGAATATGAAAATCGTTTTACTTTGCTGCATTAAATTCATAGAAAAAGTCAATTCTTTCGATTATTATCACCGCAAGCTGTGATGACCAACTGGGCGTATACGTAACATACTTTCCTTAGAAAAGTAAAAAAAAAAGAAAAACAAATAAAAATTCATAAAAATCTTTATTTATGCATGTGTAATACACTAATCTAATTTTTTGTATTAAACTTACGCAAAAATCAATTTTTTTTGTTTTTACTCAACAAATCTGAATGAAAAATTTGCGACCAATGTGCTAAGAAGTCTGTGGGGTATTTGATATGTCCTGATAACGAATTTTAGTTCAAAATTCCTCAATTAAGCATGTTGATGTTGTCAATTTAATAAATATTGGTGGTTTGCCACCTTTATCCTTTGACAATAACAGAAAAAATCATTTTCGGTTTTAGCAGCATAAAATTAGCAAGGAACAGCCTCTATCCTTACAGTCGCAAATTTATTGTAAATTAGTAATATTATAGTTTTTAGCAGTGTTGATCACCATGGCGTATGCGTAACATATTTTGCTTAGACTAAAATAGTAGATAAATTTATTCGAAATAAATTCTTAAAAAATGGCCCCTTCATGAAGGAATATGAAAATGGTGTTACTTTCTGCATTAAATTCGTAAATAAAGTTAATTTTCTTTGATTAGTATCGTTTCAAGCTGTGATGACTAGAAGGGCGTATACGTAACATAATTTTCTTGAAGTAAAAAATTAAATTAATTGTCAAGAAATTATTTAAAAATATATTTTTAAGCAACAATTTGGAAAAAGTTTTACTTTTGTATATTAAATTCACACAAAAGTCGATTTCCTTTTCTTATTATAGCTTTAACCTGTTTTGAGCAATAGTGCGTATACGCAACCTGTGCATATCAATAACTTAACCCATTTCTAGCAGAGATATTTCAGCTAATTATACAATGTCGGCTCGTTATACATGCCACGTGACACATTTCGCCTGTGCAACCATGTAAACTGCCATAATAAAACTCATAACTCTGCCGGTGCCACTGGGCGTATGATTGATATACCACAATTACTGCAACGGAGGCGTAAAAGCTGGCATATTACATGTGATGAAATAAGCATAAATACGTTTGTGTGACTGTAAACTGTCTACATGCATTTATATGCTTGTGTGTGTGTATGTGTTTCGACTTGTGATTATGTGTGCACGACAAGTTGTTGGACATGTGTGAGCAAAGCTAAAGCCGGAAATGTGTTGGAGTAAATTTAGGCTTACCGCTGCAGGCATTCCTCGCGTCCGGCCAATGCCAATTTAACAATATCCGCAAATACCGGAATCACAACCCAATCGTTTGGTTTCGTCACTGTCGCACCAGTTGTTACCGTTACATCTACCGCTGTTGTTGTTGCTGTTGTCGATTTAATTATTTTTCTGCACGCCCCCACCGCACGACTGCTATTACTGCTTGTCGTACTTTCATTGCTGCTATTGTTGCTGCTGTTATTGCCTTTGCCATTGCATGTAGCGTTTGCTGTCATTTCCGGTGCTACCAGTGTTGTTGTTGTTGTTGCTGCTGCTGTTAGCTCACCTATGTAGCTGCTTGTGGCAGAGAGAGTGTTGGCTGTTGCAACTCCCATTGCCACACCATCACCTACGGCGGTCTCAAGTGCCTGGCCCAGCCCAACTACACAGGTGCCAGCTGCTGCTTCAACGGCGTCAGCAACCACACAGGCGAGTTCCGTGCTGAGTGTTGTAGGTGTTGCCGGCATTTGCGCCTTTACCGTTGTGCCATTTATTGTGGCGCCCGTTGCCGAGCTGTCCAGTGCGCAGTCTGTTGTTGTTGCTGCTGTTGTATTCGCTGCTCGATAGACCGCAGCAGCAGCAGCAGCGGTAGTGGCAGCAGTTGTATCAGTCTTTTGATGACTCTCGTTCAGAATGCTGGCTTGCTTGTGCCACAAATCGCCATGTCCCTCAGCATGTCGTTGCATGCAATCCAATTGCTGACACGTCATTTGCAATTTGCTCCACTAAAATGTACAAGAGAAAGGAAAATGTGGCTTAAGTGAACACGGAAGGAATATGTGTGTGTGTGTTTCTAGATATAAATTTATTCTTATACACATACATAGATAAGTAAAAGACGCATTTATGAGTTTGTTTGTTCGGCAGTAAATTAAGCGCGGGAGCAAATCAAATTTGGTGGCGAAGATTCCATTAGGTTTTTGTGTCCAAATTGAGTGCCGGAAATGATTTGCCATTATTTATACTTTGCTTTTATTGGGCGACATAAAGTTTTGTTGGCGCACACACATACAAACACACACGCGGCGTAATAAAATACACCATACTAATGGCGTATTCTCTTTGGCGTAGAATCAAGTCGTAAAAGCTTGGTGGTCCAAAGAAATCTCGGCTGGAGGGCGTTTTATTGACATTAGCGATGCATATGACGAAGATGAGTGTATTTGGGTGCTTCCGTAAGTCAAACTAGCGCTGGTTACTTTGAATAATTATTATAATAGGTCATTAAAGACATCTCTAAAAAATCTCTTCATGTATGAGCTTTTAATTGTAACGCGATGGAAAATATTAATGGTTAAAATTTGATTATTTTAAAACATTTTTTATGATCAATAAGAATCGGAAAATTCATAGTTTCGCAAGAAATTTATGAAAAAAATGTTATTTTCATAATTTTTCTATTAAGTTAATCGTTTACAAGACATCTATCATCAAAAATCAATGATAAAAAAAAAAAAAATTAAAAAAAAAGAATATTTTTAAGAAAAAAATTAAGCGATATTTTTTGTAGTAAATGTCCTATAAAACTATGAGCTTTGTAATTTAGAAGGATTTTTTCACTGCGTTATAAAATTAAAAGCAAAAAAAAAAATTGTTTTTATATAATCCAGCTTCAACTTTTAGTATATTTTAATTGGTTAGGACAGACACTATGAAATAAAATTTTTTTTAGTAGTCAGTAGCGAAAACTGATAATAAAAAAAAGTTTAATACTTTAGGGTGGAGGACTTTCCTCTTACAATTAAGAGCTTATACTTGGAAAGGATTTCGTAGAGGTGCTTAAGAACCTACTTTTCAAAGTCCTCAGAAAAAACATATACTCGTTATTTTTTAACCACCTTAGTGTAGATGTATATGTATAAGCGCGAGTTATTTGATTTGGCCGATTCTTGTGCTGATTAAATATATCGGATTTGAGTATTCTAGAGTATTCTAGAAGAAGGAATTTTTCAATAAAATTAATAATTTCGAAAGACCCAAACAAATTCTAATATGTACTGTTTTGTGGTAGGACAATAAATTTAGGAAATCCTACATACAGAAAGCATCCCTAGCGGTGTCTTACCATTTGTTATCGCAAGTTGTACTTGTATTGATATTAAGACGGAATTAATGCAGCCATCAAACCCTAATAGACCCGATGCATCAATGGATATTGTGGCGAAAGTGTTTAACAAGTCGATGGATATACTTTTCCAGTATGTTTAATATTTGAGAGACACCAAAGATAGTACAAAAATGCCCTGCCAAATCCTCCTCGAGGATATGTACTAGTAATGCATATCACAGTATCACGACAATGGCAGGGACGGGCCGGTAACAGTTCACTCCTGATGCAGTTGGAATGTACTACTGTGATCAAATTGAGTTTTTAATTTATACTTCGCGTGTTTTTCGAATCGGTAAATTTTTTTCTGTAAGATGGTTGTACGTATACTCTTAGTGACATCTATGCATCTATGACATTTCACGTCAAAATATTCATTAGTATTTGAGGTACGCGTCGTTTGTGAAGCTCTAAAAGTGAGTTCTTCGATTTTTACTATATCTGAATTTATTACACAAAGAAGTGCGAAATGCACCATTTCATACTCCATTGGTTATTCGTGATCATTTGGACACATTTTCAACTAATATCGTTCCGCAAGCCTCGTATTCGCCTGATGTACCTGATTTTACTTCTGGCTATTCAGCAAATTCACATGATCACTCGGAGGACACCGTTTTGACTCAATTGAGGATATAGTAAAAGCTGAATCGAAGAAGGCTCTGATGGCCATCACGACGGAGGATTCTTCCAAGTGCTATGATGTCTGGAAAATTCGTTGACATAAGTGTATTGTTGCGGGTGGGGATTACTTTGAAGGAGATGAAATGGACAAAATTCACAATTCACATTCAATTTGATCACAGTAGTATGTAAGTAAGACCTGACTTTGCTGGGGGCGGAGTCCAGTTTGTGAATACGATCAGTAACAATATCAAAAGATTAAAGCAGTTCTGCTCTCTGTAAGGAACAACTTGTTCCGAGATGAAGGCAGAATTCGTAACGAGCTCGAAAACAGTCAGCACTAAGTTAAAAGATAAGGTTTGTCTAGGCGCAAAGACTGGCACTACCTCCGAAACTGAAGCTAAGCTTGGCTCCAAGACGACAACAACACCATCGGCAAACGGAACCGAATTCTAAAGTCTTCAAAACAGGGGGAGATGCCAACATTTTTGCTGCTAGTAGTGCGTTTGCCTAAGAATGACCTGTTTTTAAGATCGATGAAAGCAAGTTATGCTGGCAAGCGTCGTGTTGTTTACCTATTCAAAAGGGCGCAGCTACAATCTTCAACCAATCAGGAACTCACAAAAGAGCTGCAGAAATCCATTCATCGAAATGCAGTTTTACCCAATTGTAAGCTCAAACCGCCAGATTCATTTTGATTCTGATCGACTAGTTTATATGGCAGCTCTAGTAGTGCGATCTGAATGATTTCTTATGTGATCGTATCGATACTTTGGACAATAACCCGTGCCAAATTTCGTGAAGATATCTCATCAATTAAACGCACTTTATATCGAAGGACTTGATTCTGAACGTTCAGTTTGCTTCACAGCTAATTACTATAGTAGTCCGGTAACTGCGGCTCCGTTAAACTAATAGCTTCTTGCGATAAAGAGAACGTGTGTAAAATTTTATATCGATTTCTCAAAAACCGAGGGACTACTTCGCGTATATACATATTAACCATTTAGATACAGATTCTTCAAAATTTATTTCTGAGTGTTTAGGGTATAATAATTTGAATTATTTCGCAATATTATTTAAATTCCCATAGTCAAGGCAAAGGAGATACCACCGAGGTCTCTGTTAAAATATTTTATATTTATATATATTCCTCATATGAAACTCGTTTGGGAACGATCCTTTCATATGTTATATTAACGATAAAAAATTCCAAATGCTCAAATGTAAGCGGAATGACCTTTAAGATAGTTATGAGCCAAAAATTATGCAAAATATAATTCATTCATCGATTCTGACATGACTCGTCGAAGTAACACATTACAATACTGACCTGATAATCTTACAAAACGGGTGTATGTTTATTAAAGGTTTATAATGCTAAGTGATATGTTATGAAGAGGTCTTAGTTGAAGACTACCATAAACAAATTTTTGGCATTAATTATTTATAGAATTCACTTCAGTGTTGGCTACCATAGTCATTAACTTTATGAAAAAGTACAAATCGTTTGAATTCCTATTGGGAGGCAATAAACATTAAATACATACATACAAGCTATATACCATGCCGAAAACATTATCCTTATGTCAAATGCCATATACTCACATAAATGAACGCCACAAATTGCACTTGGAATTGTCATATCGAAAGCACGAATCAGCGATTGGAAAATTGCATTCGATATGAGCAAAGGCAAACGAACAAACGAATTTTATGATGACAGAAAGGAGCAGACGTTAACGTCATGGGCTCCTTCAGCGACATCAAAAGTGAAGCACCGTGCGGATGATGGGTGACGCCGAAAGCGATAACGACGTCGACAAACCGACGAGCCGGCATTGATGGCATTTCCTTGGATGGGGCGGTTTGCTTGAGCAAATACGAAGTGAACTGCGGCGGCAAGGAGACAAGGAGACATGGCAGCAAGGAGGTCGAGCGACTTTGCTGAGTTCGCGTGGGTGTTTCTGTGTGTGTGTGATGCTTTCGAGGCAATGAGAAATTGCTAGACTACGCGCCATTGATGCTGGAGTATTTGTGGCGGCATAAAAGTGCAGTGTAATGTCGTGCAAAGTGAACAAATTGAGCGAAATTCTGCTGGATGGAGCGCACCATGCGGCACTTACAAGCGGCAGCTTCCCTCGTTCGCCCTATATTTTAGGTCATCTACATAAATACATATGTACAATTGCCAAGCAGAGAGCATGGCTTACAGTTGGTCGTCAAACAATTTAAATGCTTGTTTGCATGTACGTGTATGTGTGTCTGTGCGTCCGTGATTCTACGGCGTCGACGAATGCAAGCTCGGCGGATCATAAAAGGCGACGCAAGTGCTAATCAAGGTTTTATGACTTGACTTTTTATTGACGCCGACAACATGACAATGACATACAAGCCCTCGAACAAACACACGCACATAGCTACCGCGTATTGGTGTTGGTGTTGGTGTCGCCAAATGGAACAAAGTAGCGCCAATATTTGCAGTTTATCGGGAAGGAAAGATAAAAAGGCGACTTGAATTGCCGCATGTTTTATTCAAAGTGATATCGAGTCTTAAGTGGTTTCTTCTGCAATGCGTTGAATTCTGCATATGTCTACATATGGGTGTGTAAAAGTATGTAGGTGTGGTTTTAACGAATGCAAAGGCGCAGGAATTTACTTAATAAACATTAATGCAATTCAATTCGTTTGCATTATTAAGTGAGGCTTTTACGAGTCGAACATTTGCTGCGGAATTATCAGTCACATGAGTATGACTGTGTTGCATAATTGATACCCCATAAGTCTGAGTAATTGCTCGTGTATTATAAAAATATACAGCAAAAATGTCACGAAAATTAAGCAGCAATATAAATATATTGATGTTATGTCCATAGCTTGAGATGATGTGGGCAAGTGGTGCCTGTGATGGTTATTTGGACGGTTGGCACATCGGTCCTATGTTACGCAGATAAATGATGTATGAGTCTTTTGCCCTCATTTTAAAAGTGTAATGAGATGGCTAATATCGATTCTAAATAACCACATTTGGCGCGAAGTCCATCCAAGCCCCAAGCCCTTCACCGTCTGACTTTTTCAAGGAGACTTTTTCCTCTACCTTTGCTTTCAACGGCGGGTACTAAATTGAAAACCTTCGAGCAGGAGTGTTCTCATCCATTCGGACAACACAAACTAGCCAGCGCTGCCGCTGTCTCTTGATTCCCTGAACTATGGTAATGTCGTCGTATATCTCGCACTCTTCGCTTCATCGACTGCGGTATTCGCCGTTGACAAAGCCCAAAGAACCTTTAATCTTCATAAAGTCGACTCATCAGATGATGTCATGGCCATTACCTCCGCACCATTTAACAAGACGGGAGTGATGAGTGACTTAAATAGGGAGAGGACTTTACTTTTCAATTGCCTACTAAGTCCAAGGTAGCACCAGTCTGCAAGAGTTATTCTGCGTTGGATTTCCAGGCTGACATTGTTGCTGGTGTTGATACTGGTTTCAAGATATACGAAATTATGCCAACAGGAAGGTGAGAGCTAAGTCGCGAATGCGATGACTGTTTGTTTAATGGCAGCAGTTATTTCATCTTGCTCTCTTTCACTACCAAACCCATTTTATTCGCTTCCGTATCCAGTCTGGAGACATCAGTCACTAGATTACCACTTTGGGTCCTACAAGAGTGTGCTCCAGTCTTCCGTCTCGTTAGTCACCGCATCTTTTCATAGAAAAACTCACGTATTTTGCCTTCTTTCTTTGTTTGCCTGCATATGTGTCTCACTTGTGAGGTAGGTTACCTGCTTTCTCTCCACTGCGACACGACAGTCCTCATTGTACAAACTGTTTATCGATCTTTACGAAAATCAAATGTTTCGCTTGCAATTGTACGTAAGGAAGTCGAGATATCGTTCCACAATTTCCTTACACCGAGTTTCTAATTAGTGTTCTCAGAGATCAGGGCACAAGTTGAGTAGAAAACCGTTTCGCTGTTGCTTGTGATAGTAGCTTTTTGATATCGTAGCTTTCCTGTGCTTGTTAACAGGCGTGCTTTGTTGTATAGAGGCGGGCGCGAATCTTCGCTGTGGTTCGAGTCGATAGAACCATCCCGTTGCGTACGCACGTCAAGGACACTGAATCATGTCGTTCACCTATCTCAACATATATCAGTGGTTTTGAACTTTTCGATCCGGAGACAGCCAATTAGCTTGATGAATTTTCTTATGGTAGAATCTAGTACCACTATATTTCGGTCCCTTCGAAGTCAATCAAGCTCAACATATTTGCAGATGTTTCACCATGGAGACTGGATTTACCGACTGTTGTGCTAAAGCTATCTTATTTGCCCACCATGTCTTTAAAATTCGCCAAGCACAATTTTTATATCTTGGTGGAGTAATCGTCAAGCATCTTTGCTCATATCGTCCTACTCTTCCGTCGTGGCGTGAGCGAAAATCAGTGTTGTGTTGAAAAATTTTGCATACATGCGGATTATGGCTAGACGCTCATGTACCGGAATCGATTCCAGAACTCGACGGCTGAGTCTCTCTCCCACCAAGAATCCCACACTGAATTTGCGTTGCCTTAGATAACCGCTGTTGTAAATGTCCCATGGACCTACTCGTCATGGTCCTTTTCCCTTCCATCGCATTTCTTGGACGGCGGCGATGCCAGACTTTACGTTTACGCGGACATCAACCAGATGGGTGTTGGCTGTCCATTTTGAGACAGGGGCTGATTGTTTCAAGACCGCCGCTAGCCCTCAGCTGTACCTCTGGCGAACAGACGATCTAATTAGACTTCAGAGAACCTTCAATCCGATATCCAAATACGTCGGAGTGGCTCCGCTGAAGCTTCCTCTTATTAGACTATGTTAATAAAATAGTTGAAAATAAGTTCAGGACATTATTAGCGAGATAACGTTTCAAATTAATGGGTCATAACATCACCTTCTTGATTAATTTATTGAATTACTTGAAATGAAAGTCTAGTGTCTCAAAAACTATCATTGACTCCACCATCGTGCATCCTGAACATCTATTACGAGCTTCCAACATCTGACATTAAAGCACGAATACCGGTTTCACTGTTGCTCAATAATTATGGGCCCCCTTTGGCGTATTGCAAGCGGTGTGCACATACTTTTAATGCTCTTTGAATTATTTGCGCGACATACTTGAAACGCTTTCAGACGCAGGTGGTCTGTTTATCGTGCAAAGCGACGGAGGGCGCGGGCGAAATAGTGCCACAGACATCGAGTGCGCACACATGCCACCAGCCACCAGCCACCAGCATTCAATATTTGCGCCAAAGTGTTTATCAGAGCAAATAATTTAATTTGATTTAATGTATATCGGCGAGACGTCATGTGAAGCTTTCAGTCGCGCGGCAACACACACGCATACACACTCGATAATGTGTGCGGACAAATATGAGCGAAGCGCTGGGGGAGCAAATACCAAAGTTATGAATATACTGGATACCCACATTCTTGTGTGTGTATATGTGCGCTTACAAATGCAAACTATGCAATGTGTACCGACGACAAATAGAACCAACGGTATTATTCTGCTCCACTTATGGCTTTCAGCCGTCTCTAAGTTGCTCGCGGGTGAAGAACGAGCGGAGCGTACCCTGCTGCACTTTTGGCCAAACCAATGCAAAGGCGATGAAAGCAAAAGTCAAAATGCTATGCAGCAAGAGCTGGTTAGGTGGTCGCAGCGACCGCGGGGTCCACGGTATCCACGGGGTCACAGTAGAATGGTGACGTACGAAAATGGCAACCAATTTGATTTGCAATGTGGTCGGTGTTGGCTTGCGCTTTGTGTGAATGCCAGTGTGCAAGTGTGTGGGTGTGTGTGTGGCCACCAATTCTGACTTCCACCGACAGTCGCTATGCCAATTCGTGGCATAAATAATGCCAAATGCCAAATAACCAGCAAAGGAAGCGGTGTGGCTAGGGCAGCCAAAGAAGAGGAAGAGATGTTGAGAGGTGTGGCTGCAGCAGTTGTAATCTAAAATTCGTTGCCGCTTTTGTAAGTGTTGGTGTGCACACACGAAACGCTACGTCGCTTGGCCGGCACTCGCGCTTATGTATTGGCATTGGTTCGCTTTCAATATTTGTGTTTCAGTGATATTTTCCATTTTCACTGGAAATGGCTGTCGAACCACTTACATCATAACTCTCTGCTTGTGTGTTGGTATCTGTCGGGAGTTCGAGCTGGTGGCCAGCACAAGCCATTCAACTATTCGTACATAATTGATTAGTTTTGTGAAAGCTGCTGCCAGTGCTGATGTTGAATGCTCATTGTTGTTGGGAAATTTTGGCAGTTCCTTTTTATGGCACCAACAAGCGGAATGAAAGCGCATGGCTCGCCTGTATAAGTCAGCACGTAAGTGTGGGTGTGCTTGCTTGTGCTGCCAACGAAAATGCATTCAATGATTTAATTGCAATTTGCTAATTAATATATTGATGGCTCAGCGTACGTAATGCAGTCGATGCCACTCTAATTGGTCCATTTTACTTTTGTTTGGCTTTTTCGTATGTGATTTGGGTGGCTGTTTGGGAGCTCGCTTGTAAACAAATAATAAAGCAATGATGAGCATTGATTTCGAAATTGAGATTAGATTTTGACAGTAAGATTTTGAAAAAATTCCGATTTATAGCTCGACAGAGTGGCCTTCTGGGTCGGTGCACTCGATCCAGTGACGGAGGAATTCTCTTTCTGGAGGTATGTGAGTGTATGTAAACCTCCGCGGAAGCTGTAACCTTGTTATTCGATTGGGTTTTCTGTCCAGTTAGTGGTTTCTTCCAGTTTGAAAACCAAGAAATATCCCAAAGGTCAATAACTGTTCAACATAAAGGATGGGTTAGTATATCCTGTGCTGGGTTAAGTAAGGTAAATAGGTTTGTGAGGCCACGAATAGTTCCGTATGAGCTTTTAAAGACACCAGTCCGTTGTACCTAGAACCCAGAACTCTTAGGTATACATCAAAAAGACCATCACACATCGACAAAATGTCTAGAGCCGGCCAAAAATCGAATATCAATTGAAGCCAATCCATAAAATGTATGGCTACAAAGATGCTTCTATCTTAGTTTGGCTTTCACTGTCAGGAGCTCTCTATCAACTCCAGATTCAGACCGACATGGGTGCTAGGCTACAGCGGAATCGCAGGAAACTGTAAAGCTGATGAGCAAGCAAGAAAAGGCACCCGCTATCGGTGGAGTGGGAGTGGTTTGGTGCCTCAGTATCCTCTTGTATTCTACTACTATATAGCTGTGTTTCGCATAAGCTTGGCCAGCGCTGGACCAACATTGGTACATGCGCTGTCGTAAAAGCATATTGGCTCAAGATCGATTGCAAGAGATCTAGTCATCTGTTTGCCCTGAGAAAGACTAGCCTGTCCTTAGTTGTGGGGCTTTTAAAATTCCATTGCCCTCTTGGCCTCTACGTTGTAAGGATGGGACGTCATTTGCAGAAGCTGAATGAAAGAAGATGAGGTGGGAAAAACACAACACTTCCTTCTTGAGTGTCCCGCGTTTGGTAGGTCTTGCCTTAAACACTTGATGTACTCTTTGACTAGTTTTAAGCCCACTGACAGCGAGCTTATGGCCTGTATAGCAGCCCTCCCCAAAATAAATCACATTTTAGGGAGGTTCTTGGCCTAATTAGTCCAATATTTCTGTGACGGCGATGGTAATATGAATTGAAGCCCTTCTCTAGGTATGTGATGTGGATACCATCTTGTGGATACCAGAAGACTGTTGCTAACTTCAATCCCAACAATATAATTGACTTTTTCTGGACTTTTGTTGGGTAAAGTCCGCCTCGGTTGATTATTTCTTGGTTTCTGATGTGTATCAGTGGACTCGTTTCTAGTCGATGATCATGAAACAAAGCAGAAACCAATTTAGTGTGCGACAAACACAGCTGTGAAGTGGTCTCAAGGTTTAGCTTCATGTTTGGAGAGAGCAAATGAGACACTCATTGCAACTATAGCTTTCTCATGGAAAATATTTTATGCGAGATATGATCAACGCGGTTTTTGGAAATGCTTACTCTCTCTTACTATCTCCTGTACCTTCAATCAGCGATCTGCCAGTACTGCATAGTAAACTTTTTTATGATATCTTCCGAGGTAAATGTTTTCAGCACTTCCGCGTTGATCGACATGTGACTTCCTTGAAATTTTTAAACGTTTTTGGCTATTGGGAACACGATAATAAAATGGCAGTCGTGCCACAGAGCCCGTGTAACAAATCATAGTTGATGGTCGATTTTGA
This sequence comes from Bactrocera tryoni, assembly GCF_016617805.1. NCBI lineage: Eukaryota > Metazoa > Arthropoda > Insecta > Diptera > Tephritidae > Bactrocera > Bactrocera tryoni. The sequence goes on from NC_052500.1 coordinate 14,751,910, forward strand.
TGACGTAAAAGGCTTCATTAGCCATCATAATATTATTGCCAGTACAACAATTTATAATATCTGATCTAAAATTTCTATAAAATTGCCTCCTTGGAGGTGCAATGTTAACAAAATAATACAATTAAGTGCTGTAAGCTATGGCAGTTTATAACCTGCAAGCTTTGCGTTGTTCTCTTTCTCCTTCAACTAACTCGGCCATAATGGGTTTACTTACTCTAAATGAAGGTATGACCATCCATTAAGCATTACGCTATTTAAATCAGTAATTTATTCGATTTGAAGGCCGCCATTTTCGGTAATTGTGCATTGTGCGTAGTACTAGATATATGGGCCACTTCCCCATTACATACTTATATACCATAAATTCCCTTGCCGCAACACAACATAGCAATGGCATACGGCGTGCCGCATCTCTGAGGCAAGCATTCATCTCGCCATTCCGGCCAGCAGTTAAGTGCGCACAGAGCAACACTGCACCAGCGTCGAGCAGTGCCTGTCATTACTGTCATTGGCGGGCGTTGCATATTCTATGCAATTTGTCGTCATCGTCTTTGCCGGCGCGCTAAGTGCACATAAGCGACGCACATTTAAGATGCGCTTACGCCGAAGTGCCAGCTCTAACTACCGTTAGTCATCGTGGCACTTGTAATGCCGTACGGCGTGTTTGCTGTTGGTGTGTGTGTGTGTGCTGTTGCAGCAGCAAAACTATTTACGCTCTTAAAATTTGGCTGCCACATTGCGTTAGATTAAAGAAAATGGAAGCGGAGCAACAACTTCAGCAAGGGTGCCAGCTTCTATAAACTGCAGCACTTACGACGATTTTGCCTGTTTTGCTCCTTTTGTGCGTGTGTGTGTGTGCGTGTTTGGCGATTGCGAAAATTTCAGCAGCTTTTTTCACTCCTGATTTTAGAGAAGTTCTACGCGCCTTTTTCTTTGGTTTGGAAAGTTGCTTTTGCCTTGGTTTTGATGTTGTGGCATGTGTGCGGTGTGCGCCTCGTCTCTAGATCTTTGCGCCAATGTGTGCACTAGTGTGCTGTTAGCGATAACGTGTTGCTTACAATCGCAATATCAACGTGTATATAAGAAGTGAGGTGCGTTGTGTCAGAGTCTTTTTCGTCTGAGACATTTCTTCGTTCTCTGTAAAGTTAAAGCTCTGATTTGCGTAATTTTACGTTTAAGCAAGTTTTTACTACTTAGTGATTTGCTGCGACGAGAATGCTCTTGTGCAGACACCTATATATTGTGCATTAGGGTAAACAAAAAAAAAAATAAACAACTTAAGGAATTCATAGTTTTTAAATAGGCAAATAATTGAATTTTAAAAATCCCACTGAGGTTCATATTTTAGATATTTTATTCTTAATATAAATCGGCCATGCAAAAATTTGCATACTAGTTAAAAAGTTATAGTATTTTTGATGAAAACTCGCTCTATAAGTGTTATTAACATGAGAAAGCAGGTCTGTGGCTGAATTCGGATAAAACGGATCTGCTTGTGTAAACAAAATTCCTCTATGGAGATCCCCTTCGATAAATAAGACACAACTCTCTCTCAAGGACCGCTCAAAGTACCTTGGGGTATACTTGGACATCAAACTGCTGTGGAAGCATAACTTGGAAGAAAGAGTGAGGAAAGCTAGCAATAATATATATATGTATGTGCAGGCAGATGCTCGGCACTACCTGGGGGCATGGAGGACAGGCGTATGAAAATCTACCTACCGGAAGCCACTGGAAAGGGTTCAGAAGCTCGCTGCGCTGTGCTTAACGGGAGCTTTAAAAACAAACTCCAATGGCGGCGCTTAAACTGGTTCAAAACCTGCCACCTATAGATCTCTTCGCTGAAAAGTGCGCAGCAAAATCGGCGGGAGGACTATTCACTGCAGGAGAATTTACATATATAACTGGGAGGACGGTTCAAAGTAAACATAGAAAAATATGGCTGGCATAGTGGTATGTTATGGCTGATGGATCGAAAATCGACGATGGAATTGGTTCGAGAATATATTGTCAAGAGTTAGGCATAAGGCAACCTTTTAAGTTGCCGGACCACTGCTGTATACTTCAAGCTGAGGTCTTTGCTATTGTGAAAACCGCCACATCCCCACATTGATAAGACTACATAGTAAGTATCTGTGGTCCCCACGGTGTGATACGCAGAGTCTGTTAAAATTGGAGACAAGCGCAGGCATCCTGAAGGATAACTGCTTCTCTTGGACTTTGGAACTGAACTCCATCTGTACTGCAAAGAACCAAAACTGGTCTATGCGTGGCTTATTGACCTACCTGATTAACCTAACTTAATCTTCTTTACCATGAACCCGATCATTTGTTGGAATTGCCAATATCGGACGACTATAGCATATAGCTGCAACACGAGCTGAACGCTCGGAATCAAGTACCTGTATGGACACTTTTGCAATTGAAGTAAGCATTTTTCTTTGCAAGAATATTTTTTCTTCTCTGTGCATTAGTTAATTTTAGCCCCAGATTTCAGTAGAATAGTTTTTGGCTCACACTAGTATATATATAAGAAAGTATCTCACGTGTGAATAAAAAGTTAAATGATTGTCGTAGAACCACCAGGTTTGCTCAGTGAATACTTAGAATTCACTTAATTTGTTTATTTATTGCAAGACTTTCATTCTTTTATTTCAGTTTGTTGCACGCTTTCTTTTATTTTTGAGCATTTTCGAGTTTACGAAGATTATTTCAGCTCGAATGCTTGTGTCAAGCTAATTTGAGAATTTCTGGCCTTCACTTTGCTTCTCAAAGGAGCGCATAAAAAAGAGTTAGGGATTCAAATGTTGATATCAAGGGCTATCAGTCAATGCTATATCCTTTTGGCATCAGACGGCCAGAAAACTTTTGTTATAGCAACTGATCAGTTTGATTAGTAGTGAAACAAGGAGCTTTAATTTGTAGGAAAATTTGCTTAGGTTTGTTTAGAGTAGAACAATTGTTATTCTGAGGCAGGCGAAACACTGCTTAGTTAATATTAATATCTTCGAAAACTTTTTAAAGACATAATGAAGAAACATCCATTGACATTTTGATTAAAGAATATCATATAATGATGCAGATGCCCCTTTGAACTTATCGCAAAATCTGCTGGATGATACTATATATCTATTTATGCATATTTTATCTGGAAGTCTAAAACTATGAGATTCGAGAAGAAAGTAGTAACTGTCGAGACCTTTGAATTGTTGGCGGATGACGTCATGAAGTAACATCCATTGAATCTGTCATTTTGATTAAAAAATATGGTCTTATGATGCAAATGCCGCTATGAACTGTCATTTTATGGATCTTTTTCCTCAAATGTCGAAATTTTGAAGGCGTCAAATATTTATCGGCTAGTTTTGATGTCAATCATATGGAATTGAGGTTTCCAAAACCTGTCTAATCTACTCAATCAGTTCGAAAAACTCAAACTTAAATAAAACTAAATATTTAAAGAATTCCTACAGATCAACTGAGAGTTAAAAATATATCGCAATAATTTTGAAAATATGTAAATTTCACTCTTCTAAGTTCAAAAAAAAAATCCAAATGCACGTAGGGAATACCCTTTTACCCTGCAACATTGTGTTGCATGCTGCAAGTATGTTTCGTTGGTTAGTTGAAGCGTGTAAAAATATATGCTGTTATGTCAGGATGACTGTCTAGCTGTCAGACTGGCACACTAATAGACTGCGTGTTCGACTATGGTGGCAAGCTGACAGCCACCGGCTTGTAAGTTTTCTTGCTGTTTAATACGTTTACTTAATTCTTTCACGACGCGGCCCTCCCCAATATTTTGTCAGTAGCTAACACTTTGGATTGCAAGCATGTTGTTGTAAATGATACATACACAAAAATGCTGTGTGTGAGTTACTATAGGGTACGGTGGATACAAATGTATACTCAAGTTGGGAGTGTGTGCTCAGCAAGTATGCTCTTGATGTAAGTTGTGGCAAAGTCGATGGCAGCGCTCTGGGCGACACACACACTTGTAAAAGCATACCAGCTCTCCATATAAAATTTGTGTTTGTTGTTCGCAACCCTTTAACTGCATTCTCTTGGCTTATGTGTATGTGTGCGTAATGGATACTTACTTTGTGTGTGTTTAAGTTGAAGCGAAAATGTTATTAAATCGGAAATGAATCGCTCTTCGTATGTAAAATGTGCAGCACTAATAATACTTTAAACTAATTTAAATATGGGCGTATAAAATTATTGATAACTGGTGTAAATTCTTGGCTTAAGTTATTTTAACATAATTGTTTTAATTAATTGTTGCGAAGACAGTTTAATAACTTTGGCTACGGCATCTCAGTTAATGAAACTGATACTATTATTAATTAAGCAAATTTAATTTTCATTTTCATTCAATTGAAAATAAATATCTGCGATGAAACTTGTAGGATAATCTGATTTTGTTAATGAAAACTTAATTGAGTTTTTAAACAGCATTTAACTAACCAACGAGGTGGCTAGGCTCAAGAAACCAATGTAAAAGCCAGTTTCATCTGGTCTATTAGCAAGAGTAGCAGAGAGCAAATGGGCTGTGAGGGCTCATTAGAAGACATAGTCAGTGTGGTCTGGTCTGGTTTCTGGCCACTAGGACGCAGTGTCCTAGCTGTGAAAGGAATAGTGTATTAAAATTTGCCAAATACAAATACATATCAACCTCCCGGTATGGACGGAATCAGAAGGTCAGCTATATACCGCAGTCATGGAGCGAGGTTAGAGTAGTGTTTATACTGAAAGCAGATAGAAGCAACTCAACCTATTTTAAAGTGTTTTAGCTTATAAGTTTAACTTCCGATCTGCTGAAAATGATAGAAGGAGAAAGGCAAAATGGAATGACGCTAGGATGGCCAAAGAAGGATGGAGTAACGACTAAGTCCGTAAGATAGTGCCATATGCATAGGATATTGTAACTTTAACAACGGGAAGGTGTCTACTCACCATTAGCAGTACTCTGAGCATCTCTATCAATACAGGCCAGAACTGAGCATCGCAAGCGAGTCTGGGATTGAATCCAAGAGCAAAGAATGTCCTTGTTTTCACTATGTAGTACAAAGTCACTCCATAGAGATTACCTAGTGAACTAGGTAGTGGTTGAACTAGTGCTAAACCTGCCACCTATGGACCACTTCACGGAAAACTGCACAGCAAAAATAATGGGGTGACTATCAGCTGCAGGATAATTTATATGTAGAACCTTCGGGCATAGCTCGGTGAGTAACGGCAGTTCGGCAAGCACAAAACGAAGGACAGAGTTAGTGTGGGGATATAAAGTCCAGAGTTAGGCCTAAGGCAGCCTTTTAAGCTGCAATTAGAATCCATAGAAGTTGTTGACCAAAGACCCTTTAATAGCTTATAAATTGGACAGAGCTATCGGTTACCTGGTGCCCTTTGTAATATAGCTTTTTTGGCGCAGCGGGGGATATATGCAATCTTACCTACTTTCTCACACTCGTGGTCCAAAATATGAATCGAATCAACAAAAACAAGAAAAAATAGTTATAGGAGTCCGGATATTCTGTAAAAATGCCAAAGGCAACCAGTTCTATCGAGAAGAGGGCAGTGTAACGAGCTCGGAAACAGCCAGCACAAGGATAGAAGCGGAGCTTGGTCTAGGTGCAAGGGCTGGAATTGGCACATGAGTTGAAGTTTAACTTAGCTTCAGGAAGGCAACAACACCAGGGTATATAGGAGTCAAGCGCTGTAACCAAAGCATAGCTCTCAACCAGATTTTTTGCCTTACGGCATGGACGTCAATACTATTCAAGTAGGCCAGGTTCGTTAAATATAAAGCTCCCACTGCCAGGATTGGAATCTTAATAAAGCAGTAATGAAATAAAATGATAATATTGATATGAATACAGCGCCAAACCATTTGATAACACTAGTTTACAGTACATTTGTTGCCGAAGAAATTTTAGCTGTTGCTGACTGACTACATATAATATGCTATTTCCATAAATATAATTTAAATATTTTTATCAGCTCTAGTTTCAGAGTTTCAGCTATGTACGTATTACACAGAAAAAAAACATGTATTTATTAAGAAAAATTTTATTAAGAAAAATAATGAAAAATTAAGTTCTAAAAAACTTCGTTTTAAAGCTCTTCTCCGATGTGTAGACTTTGGAAAATGACGTATTAGTGTCAGACATCATATTTGTATCCCAGAAACTCTGATAGCGCTCTTCCATGACGCGTAAGTCTTGATGCATACGCTCTCCCTGCTCTTCGCTCATATCTCTTAAATTTACCGGAAACCACTCTAGGTGACTATGGAGGAAGTGGAGTTTTATGCTCATATTGCATCCCATATTTTTTAATTGTAGCAGAAGGTCTTCTACAAGTTCAATAAAGTTTTCAGATTTTTTAGTTCCGAGAAAATTCTGCATCACTGATACGAATGCACCATCAGCATCATTTTGTGATGAGCTTGATCCTTCAAAGTCTTGCTCTAATGGTTCAGATATATATTTTTAGGCTCTGAAGAGTTATGTGAACGCTGCACTGGACGTTGAACACAACTAGTACTTGGGTACTGTCATTTAGCTCGATTTTTAGTGTTTAAACCGTTTATGTTCACACTACAAAAATAACAGTCTACGAGATGATTTCGTGGTTCTCGCCAAATAATCGGTGTTCCAAATTTAAAGGCACTTCTTTTACCACTTTTCCATAATCTTAAATATTCCACACAAGATTTACAAACACAATTGGGAGCCCAAGAATTCTTAGTTTCATCCAAGAGCACCCCAAAATACTCAAAATAGGTATTTTTCACTAACTCTGATATAACTTTTCTACAATTTTTAAACACATATTCTTCGCATATGTAGCAAAAATGATCTGGTTTACTTAAACAAGTCTTCTTGAACTACTCATGACGCAAAAACTTGAGAAACTAATCTTAATACAGTAAAATACGCCTGTTTTCGATTAATATATATGTATACTTAAATGATAAAAATCAAAAACAAAGTAATTCGAGCTGCTCAAAAATTTTTGAGGGTTGATTTGACAAAAACAAGTAATAAGTGAACAATATCAATCGCAGAATTCGCGGCAACAGACAAAAAGTTCAATACTGTAAACTAGTGTAATATGAGCAGGAAGGACAAGATTTTTAGGTAAAAAAATACTGTGGAATTATATTTTATAATTGGATGTGCTGACGCACCTTAAGCTACATTTTCCCAAAAAATTTAAAAATAGAAAATTGAAAATATAATTATTGTTTCATCTCGCCAAACATAATTTTCTTGGAATTATATTTAATGTTTATAAACTCTGTAGAGCATACAGCTCATATCACAGACTTTCTCTCTAATATGACAACAATTAGCCATTAAGGCAATGCCTACAGTGAGACGCAATGCAAATGGTTTTGTCACAAATTTCCATAACAAAAGCCTAATCCTTAATGTGTCTGCATTTTCCTGCGCTTAAAATGGAATGGCAAAAGGAAATAACAAAGAGCTGGCCTACATTAAGGCGTTCATTATAGCAATGATTATCTACAATGGACCATGACTAAAAGCGACCTTCGAAGCTTGCACCAATTTGCGTGTGAAATCCCCCGAGAAACAGTTTGTGTACAGCTGCTGACATGTTAAGCGAAAGCCGCTTGGTTAATACACACACTTTTTCATAAGTAAACAAGGTGGCGTTGAAAAGCCAGCGCCGCTACGTGGAAGCGCACTTAAAGCATGGCAAATTATTATTTCAACAATTTCACACGTACTTTCTATTAAAATATAATCCGCCCGTTAAGTAGGCAACGCACACAAACATTTACCTTTTCGCGTGAGTGACGACATGCGTTGCGTATACGCACTGTTGGCGTTGAGGGCGCCAGCTAGGAAATTGCCACCAACACTGCAGAAACTGTAATTATTAATGTCTGACGCGGTCACCGCGCCTATGTGTGGCGTAAAGCGGTGTTTTATGGCGGCGGCAGCGCGTGCCTTTGCAGCAAATCTCAGGTTACAACAACTTAAGTGCTTTGGCTTATGCGACGCGTTGGCTTTTACATAGCGCAAACTTGCTCGTGGTAAATATATTGAGTGGGCCGAAATGTAAATAAATATTTGTTTATTTTTGCATGAGTGTGGGTGTGCTTTTGAGGTACCCTACTCTCCGCTTTGTTGTTGTTTTGCTACCTGCCCTGCTTGATATATTTATTTGCCATGGGTAATAAGTTAGCGCGTCGGTAAGCGCTGTGGCAACTTTGCCAGCGAAGGCCGCGTGCTCACCTTGTGGCAGCACGGCGCGCAGTTCGAGGTTGTTATAAAATAATTTAACTGTTGTGTACTTTGTGAAATTTAATTACGCACGTACGCATAACAAAGCCAACGGGGGCAAAAAGCAGGGCAGTGGCACACAACTCAAATTCCTAAATAATGCTTTTCCGTTAGGTAACAAGCAGCCAACTAAGCGCGCGCGGCTATGCGGTAATGAAATTCGTTCTAATTTAAATAGATGCGCCGAAAATGTTGCACGGCCAACGCACTGACGCATACACAAACAGCGCGCGCGCTCTCTCACCCGCCTGCCGCGTTGGCATAAGCTACTGCGGCATTAATAAATATGAACTCGTGCACGCAAAATATGCGATTTTTCACTTGGTGTGCTGCCGCGCACATAAATTTGGCGTAAGTGTTGCCAGCATGGAAAATTATGCATTTGAATTAACGCTAATTTCCATTACGCACACTAAATGCACTGCCAGTCTCATTCGTTTAAGTGCGCGCATTTATCATACCGGCTATATTTACGGGTATATAACTGGTAGCTGCCTATAGCGTTGACCTTTTGCGCAGCTATCTATAACGGCATAGTTGTCACGTCGCTTTTGCATAAAATTTGCGCTAGTAAATTTGTTTCGTCGGAATTTTAAATACATATTTGTCGTTGTAATTTGTGTTGGTGGCACGTGCGCTTGGCTGTGCTGTTGCAGCATGGTGGCAATTAGTTAGCTTTGAACCGTTGCGCCGTTAGTTGCGCACTGGTTTTAGTAGTATTCTCAATGGTTATTTACTTACCGTTATTTTCAGTCTCGCTATGGGCGGCGACTCCAGAGACTCGAGTATTGCTGTGGCACTATTGTAATTGCCCACGAGCAGACAGTACTGCGCGACGCCACTCCACAATTCCACCGTTTTACTGCGATCACGTATGCCGATACACTGTGGGAAAGTAGAGAGAGAGATAAGAAGTTTGTTAGTTAGATATTTTAACAAAATTTTTGTAGTTTTGGTAGTAATAATATTTCATTTTAGGTGCTATTGAACCAAGTTGGATGCCGAACCTGACAAAATTTTACGAAAATCTTTATGGAACCACTTTATTCAGCATTGCGAAAAATAATAATAAAAAGTGTATTTAAAGGTCCACTTTATCTAGCTTACATAAGTTAGGTTAGATGGCTGATCAAAGATCGCACGCGGACTACTACAGTTAGTCCTTTGTGAGGCCATTGAAAAGAAGAACTCCTGTTGTCGAACTTATAAATTAGCAAAACACAGGCGTTTAATACGAATACTGTGTGGATGTTAGTAGGGCAATGACCTGCTAAAAGCCTCAAAACTAGGGAGAGTCTAGTCTTATTGAGGGCGAAGAAATAACTAGATCTCTTGCGAGCGATCTTGAGCCAAAAGTTTTTTTCGACAGCGCATGTACCGAAGGTTGCCCTATGATGGCCAAGATTCCGCGAAGCCCAGCTATCTTGTAGTAGAACACAAACCCTCCCATTCTACCCATAGCGGTTCTAGGGTGCCTTTTCTTGCTAGCTCATTAGGTTTACAGTTTCCACCGATTCCGCTGTGGTCTGGCACCCAAACCAGTCTTTTCACAAATACACTCGAAGCTATTGATAGTGAGGTTATGCACTTTTTGACCAGCTCTGAAGACAACGTCAGTAAGTTCAAGGCTAGTATCGCCGCTGTTATCTGTGTGGAAGGTCACTTCTCTGAAGAAGGTTGCACTCCGGAGAAATAAGTCAACTGCTACATTAATGGCTGAAACCGCGACCAGGAAGACACTGCAATAGTCAGGAAATCTGATGATGGAGTTGATAGAGAGCTCATGACAGTAAACCCTTCCCCCAATCTTTCCGTCAAGCTTTGGTCCATCTGTACAGAAGCTCACTGTCCCTCTCTTCCAACGGCTTCTCAGAAATCACAACTCCCTCGCCGGTATATGGGTAGAGAAGGAGCCGCTAGAGGTTGGTTTGGTGACTCCATGATCCAAGTGATCCAATTTAAAGTCAAAGTGTGTGAGGATTTCAGAGTGTTCAGATGAGTTTCTTTTTGGCACCCAGACTCTTATACTCCTTCCGACGATGTCTACGTGCAATATTTGTTAAATGACGTTAAGTGCCATGGTTGAAATGGACCTTAGTGCACCACATATACTGATGAGCGCCGCCCGTTAAACGCTCATGACTTGCTTTGCAAGAGTGGTCTTTTCTAGAGCCCTCTTCCACATAAAGACTCCACAGAAGGTAATGCTGTTGACTAGGGTGTTGTAGAGCCAGAAGACCACTTTCGGTGAGAGATTCCACTTTTTGCCCACTTTTGCTTCTCTACAACGATACAAAGCAATCGATCTCTGTTTTGCTCTCTCTTCGATATTCGGCTTTCATGAAAGCTTCCTATCCAAACACCCGTTTGGAGGCGAGCTAAAGTGAGAAGGCGAAATATACGCTAGGTTCAGGACCCGCTACGTAAAAAACACCCCAACGAAAAGAAGAAAACAACCTCGGTTGAGAGCTCTTCTACGCCAATAAAGAAGAAGAATATTCCTCTGGTGAAAGACTTCTGTTTTCTAATAGTGTATTCAAAGATCTGATAATCCGCGATAATCTTTTGGAGCCTAGACTTAAGCAATTTGAGATCATCGAGAAACTAACAATTTGGAGGAGAGAGGACCGACTCAACAAAATTATTGTTTTCGATACGTCAAAAAGAAAAACGATATAAATATAGTATATGTGTTCAGAAATTAACCGAAATCGAGTTAAGCTTTATTTCTTGTGACCCTCGGTGTAAGAATCCAATCTTTAATTTATAAAAGTATGCTACGAACTCTCATATCTAATTCAATATCCAATTATTTAAATCGCCTTTTCGCAAATTACATAAATTCTAGTTAAATTTGAATTTTAGCAATTATTTTGCAAGTGTTTGCCCTGAAGTCAGCGCGTTAGTGCTGTGCTTGAGAATTCACTAAGTTCGTATTTTGATATATTTGGTGCATGGTCGGCGAACCTTTATTGCCCTTACTAGTTGGTATTACTTTCACTAATTGGGATTGTGGTTATTAGTTCGGGTGACGAATAAATTGCCTGCGCTTGTGCTACACCAACCCCAGCTGAAGCAGATACATATGTATGTCAGTTGCGGCACTAGGGTGTAAATAGCTTAATTACTGCAGTGCCTTCAAAATGGCCAATGCTCTCATTACCGAGCGATGCCAGCGGAATTGATTTAGGTCCGAATGTAAGAACATATGCACATAAATAGCTAGTTTGTATATCGCCGCTTGACTAGGCCGATACGTGACTGTGAGATTGTCAAACATACATGTGTATGTACACAAGTACTAGCAAATATCTTTGCACTTAAGAGTTCACACTCACATCAAATGGCTAGCGAATTGTTATGCAATACTCAGGTCCGACTATCTGCTCGAGGCATTTCGAATGATTTGCAAATTTGGCTGTATTGATTTCTCAATTTGTTTTACAGCGCATTCCAACTCAATTTGGCTTATTTGTTTGTGTACGCGTCTTAGAAGGGCATATATTTACTTTCGTAGATATATACTGATATATACTATATATGTATTCGTTAATATTTGCCTGCTGCTGCTGTTCATTTGGGCAAATTTGGCAAGCCGAAGCGAAGTAAATATTTGTACAAGCTTGAGATTTGGGTTGAAGACAGTACTGGTTCAGGTAGCTTGTTAGTGACTACTTTGTTCTCTCATTATTAAAATATATCTTTCGAATGAATAATAAATTTTATATACTATAAAAAATTTTAACCTGAACAGTGTAATGCTGAGTTTGCTCAGGAGGAAATGTGAGAGACTCTATAAAATATATTCAGGGTATTCCAAGCAGAGGAATTTATTTAATAGGCTTTTGTGAAAGCCAGGTCCTTCTCCACCTGAGTTTTCCAAGTGTTGGTCTGACTCTTCCTCTGATTCCCCCGGCGTGTGCTCTCAGAGTTGGAGTATTTTCATCCATCGAAATGACGCAGCCAGTGTAGCTGCTGGTATGCTTTGTATGAAGCTTCATAAAGAGGTGGATGGGGGAATATTACAGTCATTGGAAGTGAGCTAAGTATAAAACGCAGAGGGAGAGACCACTGAAGTCAAAACTCATATGGATACCAATAAAGAGGTGAAGTGAGCGGGGATATCAGACCAGACGTTGGTGGAAGACAACAGAAAAAGAAAAATAGCTTCTGCGCTTTCCTGAACAGTTTACTGGGATTTCCAACTCATACATCAAGAGAGAGCCCAGGTACAAGGAAAATCAGGAGAGACTGAAGGCTAAAACGCAATACAAGACAGCGGTCGAGACGACTCGTGGCCAAGTCCAACATAAAGGTGGAAGAGGTGAAAAGGTTGGCTTGAGATAGAGAAAGTGAAAACGGTCGGGCACAATTCGCCACACGTCATTGGTGCAGTGCTTCGGATTCAGCGTTTGCGAATCGAATAGAGGAGAACACAGCTGGAAAAAAGCAGCGTTCGACATGGAGACAACCAAAGATATCCCCGTTGAAGAGAAAGTTCGAGGACGTAGCGGAGAAGCTGTATTTCAAGCGGGCGGACAAGAAGCCAACAGCGTCCAAATAAGCGCCTACTAGTTGTCGGCGAAACTATACCTGATGGTGACGCTCATGCGGTCTATCTGCTGAGAGAGATGTCGTAGGAGCGTTGGGAAGTAATGAAGATGAAGCTGTCTCATCGAGGTCTCAGAGGCAAATGCACCATGCCGTCATTTGATAGTTCAGGATAGTTTTGCGGAGTCAAGATCCTGAAATCGAAGGTATGTTCGACACAGCGCGAACCTCGGAAAAGAGAAAGGGCAAGGACCTAGCGGAGAAGCGGAACGTCAAGCGCGTGAGCAATAAGCCGACAACGTCCAAAGTAGTGGCCACTGGCTGCCGCTGAAACGATACCTGATCATGAGACAAGCGCACCCAAGCCGTCATTTAATAGTTTTGGATGGTTTAACGGAGACAAAATCCTGAAATTGAAGGATTACTCGTCGCTGACATAGGTGAGGTACGCTGTCAGAATACTTCCGAACCGATGAGAAAACGAAAAACTGGAGGTGGTAACAACATTCCAAATATTTTCAATCATATTGTCACATATTATTGTCCAAGGCAAGACTGTAACTCCGAACTAGCTGCTGAGATCGGCCTACTAAATATTTTTGGACTATAGACTAATCAAAATCAACTTAGATTTCTTCATGATAGATCTCTTTGTGTCTCCTGTACCTCTTGCAACGGTCTAATTTGCATTTCATCAAGCGCTAATGCTTGAGTTTTCTTCTGTGTGCTGCCACACTTTAGTTCCACTTTCTTTAATGAAGAGGAAAAACAATAAAAAGTGCTGCAAGCACTGGCTTCCTCATTGAATTATTTTGTAGCTAAGCGGGCAAGTGACATATTTAATACACCAGAATCCACAAGCACACGCATACTTTCAACTTGCTGCCTCATTTTAGCTTAAAGGATATTAAGTAGCTAAGTTTCGCACCACATGTATATATGCACATATGTATGTGTGCGCGTAGAAAATATTTATGCGGAGAGACGGAGTATTTTTGCTACAGCGATGAGTAAACACAGCGCAAAAAAAATGCGAGCAGGTTAGATCTACGGGCTACGGAGCATGGATCACGGACTACAGACTTCCAAACTGTTTTCCCGGAGCTCATCGCCGCAATTTTATGTTTGTATGTGTTTGCATGTGACTAAAGTGAGAAACGCGCGTGTGTGTTCGTCTGTAAGCGCGCATGTAGTACTCAGATTTAATTAAATTTTCCATTACAGCAAGGCCAGTAGCAGAATATGAAATGTTTAATGTGGTACTAGGGCAGACAAATAGGGTTATACGCTAAAGTAATGGAAGCATGTGTGTTATACATATGTTGCAAGAAGCATCAGCGGCAGTGACGCGGACTGAGGCGAGAAGCTGCTGAAGTGCGGTAATGAGAGCCGAGTGTGCAATGAGAAAGAGCATGTGTTGCATGACAGGCATATGCCTTGCCTAGCTTGTGGCGCTTGTGGCATGTTGCAAGCAGCCAACTGACCGAATTTATGACTTGAATTGCAGCAGTGAATTGCGATTGTGAAGTGGCGTTGATGTGATTTAAATTTCATGAAAATGAAAATTACATATCGCCGAAAATGAAGCGAGTGCTACGAATGGGAAGTACTTAGATTGGCGGCAAGGCGTTGTTGATAGCTTGAACTCGCCAGTTGCCAAGCGTTGTCGGTGAATGTGTTTTAAATATAGTATAAATTTGCAAATAAAGGCGGCTGTGGTGTGAGAACGAGGTTGGAAAATGGGTAAGGTAACAATTTTGTACACAACTGAGGCTACTCGCGGAGCTGTTGTTGGCATGTTGAAGCTTTAGACTATGCATTGGCTTATATTTATGGTTTATGTTAAGACAATTGGTGCCTTACTTTCGCATATATCTGTTCCTGATATACTTTTGATCAAGTTTCAGAGAGTTATTAACAATAAAAGCATATACAGGGTGCTTTCACTGCCTTCTAGAAGAAAAGAGTAAAAAAATAGTTATTTTGGTTTCCATATTTGTTGAAATTCCCGTTCGTTCACAGAAGTCAAACGTTGATCTCTGCAGCTCTTAAGCACGGTTTATATTTGTACGTGTAAATATTTTCAATCCACCAGTGCCTTCCTTGCCATCAACACATTGATGTCGTCGTAAATTCTACTCTTCAGCCATGTTAAGCCCATTCATCAGCTACAACAGCACGGAAATTGTAGAAACAGTTAATTTACCTGTATTCCCAATTGATTCTGTTTGCACTTACGTGCACAATCAGACCTGCTCCTATAAGCATGCTACAATTTTAGTGTGTGTCCTCACTCACCACACATTCACTTATGTAAATGTGCGACCACACACGCGGCTGTGGAAGGAATCTCTGTTTTGTGTGTGTTGATCCCGAAGACTTTTGTATTTTTATGTTTTGACCTAATTTTTGGTTAAAAAATCTTATAATATTTGAGGCAATTTAAACCTAATTCTATAATAACCTCAAAGGGTGAACAGGGTAGATATAGTTCCTAAGTTTTTGAGATATCGATTTCATATTTTACATACGACTTTTTCTCTACCAGATGCTACTTATTTGTCGGAATCGCTGATATCATACTACTATAAGACGTAGCTGTCATACAAACTGATCGGTCGAAATTAAGTCCTTCTATGAAAAACTTTTTTATTTGGTAAGATATTTGCATGAAATTTGGCGTGAGTTATTGTCTATAGCAGTGATGTAATCTCAAGAGAAATTATTTAGATTGGTTCACTATAACATATAGCTGCCATACAAGCTGAACGATAGGAATCAAGGGCTTGTATGGAAAACTTTTTTATTTGAAGAGGCTCAGATTGCTGTTCAAAGCAAAGGTACAATCTCTGAAGATCTTATTCAAATCGGGCAACTACAGCCTATAGCTGTCATACCAGCCGGCCTACCAAAATAGGGTTCTTGTATGAAGAACTTGTTTATTTGCCAAGATATTCTCATGAGAGTTGGTGTGTATTATCAATCAATATCATAAACCCTCTAAACAACATTTAAAACATCACTTAGGTTGTGCTACCAACACCAATCTCTGCCTAACACAAAATTAACCGTTAATCTGTAATCCCGTCACACCGATTTTAGCGAACAATTCTTAAACACTTATGCAGCACTAGCAAGCGCTCTGTTGCTTCCTGCCATTTGTAAGGTTCGTGTGACTTACCTGTAATATTTCATTGCATACGAAGAGGCGCAGACGTGCCGACCAATCCAGGTAGGTTTCCAAATTGCACGTTTTCTTCGGATCCTGGACACCGGGTGGACCGCCGGACGTGCTCGGTTGGTCCCACTTTTTCTGTGCAACAACGAGAAGATAAGAAAAAGAAGAAAAAGCGGGAAACAAGGCATGAAAATTTATTAGCACACATTTATGTATATATATACATATATATAGTATTGAGGCGAGTAAGTGCAAGCAGCGGTGCATATGAGATAATGCCGGTGAACACAATGCGAAGAAGAATTGCTAATAAGTTTATTTTACACGCTCTCTGACTCGGCTGCAGAGCTGACCAACGAAGCCAATGTCGCTGTTGAATCGCACTTGAACTCCACACACGGATTTACACACACAAACACGCAGACTGCCACAGGTACGGCTTTGGTTGGCACGGCAAACAGCAAAAGCTGCCTTTCATTACGAATTGGCGGTCTCACCTTTTACCTTTGTTTGCGCGCCGCTCCAAGCTGTGTGTGTGTGTGTGAATTTAAATGAAGTGGCAACGAATGGTAATAAATTTGTAATTCTTTTAATTAAAAAGTGCATTGGGACAGATCTTTTGCATTGCGAAAGCAGGCCGTCACTTTAATCAGATTACAAGCGAATACAAAAATATAAAATGTAAATAAGTAAGCACAAGCAACGCACACATACACACACAAACAATCAAATAAACACAGGAGTACACATATATACATATAAACGCAAGCCAAGGTAAATAAGAGCGACAGCAAACTCAAAGCTCGACAGCAGCAGTCGAGCCCAAATGCATTTCTGATTACATGCGAATTACGTAAGCAGTCTTAAATTTGCCCTGCCGCTTTTAATTAAATTTGGTTTGCACCAGGTCACGAATACACACACCTATACACATATGTATTTACAGAAGAATTTGTTGCCAACTGGCTGAGAGATGAAAGATCTAAAAGAGTTATTAATTGCGTTTGCGTCAAAGGTGTGTGTGTGTGCCCAGACATATGTTTGTGTGCATTGAGAGGTATTTACATGCACACATGCTTGTTAAGCAGCTTGCAACCGGATACAGCAAAGAAGCTTACACAATATTGGGTTATCCACACACAAAAGGTGCACTTGCAACTGTATTATGGAGTGCGGTAGGCCTGTTGCACATGTACTCAAAACTATTGGGTTGTTCGAAAAATAGTGCAAAATTTAATTGCTTTATGAGAAAAACAAGAAAAATCGTTGACCTCGAAAAATTTTTTTAAAGCTATCTCGTCAAATTGAAAAGTTTTCCCTACAAGTATTTCATCCCGATCGTTTAGTTTGTATGATAGCTATATGCTATACTGAACCGATCTATGTAAACTATTTCTTGGGATATGACACTATTGGCCTTGAAAATAACTCATATCATATTTCGTGAAGGAATGTCGACAAATGAGAAAGTTTCCCATACAAACTCTTGATCCCGATATTGTAGTTTGTATGACAGCTACAAGCTATAGTGGTCCGATATAGATAGTTTCGACAAACGAGCAGCTCCTTGAGGAGAAAAAGATATGTGTAAAATTTCAGCTCGATATCCAAAAACTGAGGGACTAGTTGTCGTATATACAGACAGATGTACATGGCTAAACCGATTTAGTTCATCACGTTGATCATTTAAGTAGTCTCCGACGTTTCCGTTTGGTATGAAAACTGACCGAAGACTTTGTTTAGAACTCTACGATGGACAAAGCAAACATTCGTGAGTGATTTGCTGCATTTCGTCAAAGCAACACGAACATCGACTACTTTAAATTTGTACTTGAAAAGTCGGATGGCCGAAAGTTATATTTAAGGGGTTACATGAGTTTACGGATTTCAAAAAATCGAATATTTTTATTATCTTATTAAATTTACAACATCTGAGATATAGTTTCGGAGATTCAGCCTTGAGAACTTGTGCGCAGCCGCAGACCCCACGACAAACCATATCAAAACTTGGTCTCTCTTTCTCTCACGAAAAAGCTTCTCATAAAATGCATTCAATATAATCTATTACAAAGTTGGTGCAAATAGATTTGAATCTACTTTTAAAGACACCCCTAAGTATTGAATTATTCACCACGCTATTTGTTAGATATATGTATGAGCTGATTTCTCATGCTCAAAAATTTGCACAGGTTCTCGCAGAGATTGAAATTGGCGCTCGGTTTGTTTTCATTCAGAACAAACTCAAATTTATCTCACTAACAATTTTTTGACCTCCTCCTTGGCATACCGTTCTCAAAAATTCTCTTTCTCACTTTTTATGTTCATGTGCTGGCCTATGAGTAATTTCCGTAAGAAAATTCAATCAATGCATCAAGTGAAATTTGCATGAAGAATGTCGGTTTCTGCATAAATCGAAGCACTTTGATAGCTGAAATTGAAAAATTTATTGAATGCAGCTGTATGGCCTTTGAGCTTTTGTCAATTAAAGAAATATCTCATATACTCGTCTGTATGTAATAGCAAGTGCACAGATATTCATCAATTGTAAGTAGACTTAAGTCAAAGTAGCTAGTTATGGACTAGTTCGTAACTAGTCTTTAGAAGAGCCCAACTGGGGAGCCAGCTTCTAAATAGTCTTGCAACTCGTCTCTGTAAGAGTGCTCTTCAAAGCTCTTGTCCTCTGAAAACTTAGGTAAAGGAAAACTTCTTTAGTGGACATTGGAGCAAACAGAGTTTAGAACATCAAGAATACTGCTTTTTAACACAGACTGTAAAAGTGGCTCTAGTGAAGGTTAAGCGCTATGAAGTACGAGCTAAAGAAAGCCAGGAGAATCTCGTAGAGAGCGTTTTGCGCAGGTGTAGAGAGCTGTCAATAGTCCTCAAGGTTTCAGCACATTGTAGCGAAAATCCTGGTTATACCAAATTGTGGACGCCCCGCTCTCCTTATTTAAAGGCTCACACCTTCAACCTGTTGATAAAGTAGAATATCTGGGATTTATCCTTGATAGAAAGCTTCTATGAAGTATAAATATTGAGGAGGGAGTAGAACAAGCTTCGGTTGCTTTATACTGCTATAGTAGGTGGTGTTTTGGCTCTACGAAGCCGTAGTCAAGTCAATAATGTTCTATTTGTGATCATTTGGTTGAGAACGGTTGAAAAAGCTATCCGCACTAAGACGCTTGAACTTGTTCAAAAAGCGGCTCTCATTGGCATCTGCGAAAGTCACTCAAAAGTTCAGAAAAGCTAGATATTTGATGAATTCCATAAAAAGTCTCACTCTCGAATTCTCTCTTCCTTCAATTGCATCCCTAAAAACTTGGATCACTGCGTCTTTACTGCTAGTTGCTGTTTCTCAGCGCACATCCTGACGGGGAAATCCCTGGAGAAGAGGTGCAGTGAGCTTTGATCAGAAGTGCCGAAACAAGGAGGAAGATTTGGAGGCCAGACTACTGTAATATCTTGGCCCCACAGCTACAGCTAAAACTCGATAGCAGTTAATAACGTTGAGATCGCAAATTGTTCGCTTAAAGTTAGTTAAGGGGTGACTAACCACACTAGATATAGCAGTAAGTTACTTCATCATCAAACTTCTTTGAGTGCCTAGTCATAGTGAAGTCACTAGAAGCTACATAGCCGCTGAGATAGTTACAGAGGACACCCTTATCCCGCCCACATCGTAATTGAAACAATCTGAATTTCTGTTGTCATCGTTCGTTCTATCACTCCACTATTGGACCTGCTTACAACCAGCATCTGCGTGTATGCGCATTGTAGAACGTAAAAGATCTACATTCTTGATCTTGGCAGTGTTCATCTTGCCGCAATCGTTGGATTTCTTACTTGGCATTGTCCAATAGGCTTTCATCCTATAAGACTGAGTCCAGTCGGACACAAACTAACAAACTTGCTGAATCTATACAGAACGCTGAATCTACACGAATTTTTGAGGGTTTTGTGACTGGTTTTATAGGAGTTTTAGGTACCAGAACGACTGGCTATAAACTACTGATATCCATGTTAGGGTCGGCCTTTAAACCTGTGTCGTGTTTTATTTGAAATTTCACTGCAGAATCCATAGTCATTGTTGTGCATACATTTATCTATACGTACATATATGTGGAAATACATATATCTATGTATATAAACATAAATCATAGTCAATTCGAATAAAATATTGTGCATACAGGAAGATACAGTTGCTCAAGCGCGTTCGAAAAATCTTGCAAATACACTAACAAATTAGAAATAGATAGTTTAGTATGGAAAGGTTATTGCATATATAAAAGTTATGAATCGAGTTCATGTACCACTTTTTTTCTATCCAATATTACAAGTAGTAAATGCAAATAATAATAATTCATTGTTTTCATATTTCACCTGTTTGTCGAGCAGCACATTACTGCTGCATTGCAGAAACTCTTCGGGGCCAATTTGCTTTGCCAACTTTTTCTCAAGCCGACAGAGAATTTGTGCGTATTGTGAAGATGTCGGGCAGTCTAATTTGTTGTGTTCAGGCTGGAAGAAAAATTTATAAAAATGATGTAAGAATTTGCTTGGGTAAATATTGTGCTAAAAATGTTTTCAATATTATTGTAATTCAAGTTTTCATATACAATTGTACTTCCCTAACTCGAGTCGCCATAATACACAAACAAATCTGCAAGTTAGAGGGCCTGTGAGTTATGGAAAGACATTTGTATGAAATTTGACTTCTATTGCCATTTCAAGAGTTCGAGTTGTGGAGAACTCCGAGTTATGGAAGTTCAAGCTATGGAGGTTCAACTGTATTTTGAGTTTAATTGGAAAGAGCAGGTCCTATTTAAGGCATATTAGTAGCAAGGTTATAGCTATATATATAGCATATTTATATTGTCAGCGGATAGCTTAATTGGCATGAACACTGATTTGACTGATACAATGTGGTTGAGAACTAACTAAGTAACTATTGGTGTGTATGTATGTATTTAGTTGTGCAAAGAGACAATTCGTGCTAATAAGGTAGATTTCCTTACTAATATGTCAAAACATGTTCAATTGGAATGGGAATTTACTTGCTTAGAGTTAATATAATATATAGAACCCTGTTGGAAAAGGAATAGCAAGCAATAAAATTAAGCAGAGATTTTCTTTAAAATGAGCAATGAATATTTCGCCACCTGAAATGCAAAACAACGCTTTATAAAAAAAATAGAATTTGAGTTTTTATCGCTTACGATTCACTACACCGTATTATATATGTAATATCGGAAAATTTCAAGCTTCCGCCCTCAAATATAACCAACATATAACCAATTTATAACCATTTTATAACCAAAACCCAAATTTTCTTTCGATATTTCGATCATTATATCGTGATATTACGTTATTTTGCATTTTAAGTGACGATTTGTAAGAGAGAAAATAGCGGGAAGAAGAACTAAATACACTTTGACACAATTCTCTGCTGATGAGATTTCAACCATTTCAGAATTAATTTTCATTTTAACTTTAATCAATATGAGCATCAATTTTAAACTAAAAAAGGGTTAATGATTTTCGGATTTGTTTCTCTTTTTTCTTTTTAAAAGCTGACAGAGTTGTGTGTTTAATTTGAAATCGAGTATTAAAATTAAACTCTTCTCTCTTAGTAATTGCTAGAAAAATTGGTTCCAATATTACACTAAGGGTTAAAGATTTTAATTTTTTCCTTCCGATGGATAGGCAGCGATGAGAGATCAGTGTGAAACAAAGTTTTAACAATTGTTTATCCATAGAGTCACCTAAGACTCAATGCCTTTAACACTGCTCCCTCCCACACGAAGAGAAACCAATGGTTAAATAAATTATGTGTTCCTAGCTGTGGTTTTCGAATACAAAACGCCGATACACAATAAATATAGTTTTTAGAAAGTAGAAAATTTTTCATCCGTAATACTAACAATTAAAGTATTTCTCCATCCCACAAAAAGCTAAATATCACCAAAGTGAAACCAAGGGTTAAATAGCTATCTTAAATATTTATAGTTGTTTTCGTATAGCAACTGTCAATATATGTATAATATATACTTTTTTCATACAAATTTCTTACTCACCTTCTCAGTTGTACTTTGACAAGCGCGTAGATCTTCTTCATGTCTCTCCAAGTCAGTCAATTGTTTCAACAAGGCACTCAGTATTTCGGAAACTACACCTTCTAGATTTGTATTGGAACATCTGCAGGGCAAATAAAGGCACAAATATTTTATTGTATGTATATATTTACATATACATATATCAGTACTATCATTAAGTCTAATTAGGAATAACTAATAAGGAGCATCTCAGAAATCACTGATTTGACAAAAGTCAAAGGGAGTTAGTAGAATAACTTGGTTTCATAGGAAAATGGCAATGGCTTTGAGAAGTAAGTAGTGACCATTGTAAAGGCGGCATCAAAAATTAGATGTGCATTTGCTTTAATTAGAGTGCTTTATACGAAAAGTAAATCTTGTTAATTTCAGGTTAAGTTTTCGATAAATGAAATGTTAGCAATTCTACTTAATTTTGGTTATGAAATATGATTGTTGATAATTTTGTGAAATATGATTGAAATGGTGTTTTTTTTATCAAATTGTGAGTGTGCTTTCAGAAGATTTCATGGATTCAGAAAGCGTGAGTTATTTATGAGATGGATATATTATATTGTGCTATTTATATAAAACTAGTGGATCCGGCCACGCGTCGGTACATTTTATACTATTATTCATATAATAAACTAGTCAATATAGTGAAAATTTTATTTATGAATAAAGACGATACGTTTTTGTTGGTATAAGAATCCAAGGAATTGTATTTTAGGTTTAACTTCGAATATGTTCGCACATTGGAAAAAATAAAAAAATTAAGGCAGCCTTCCTGCCCAGTTAATAGAGATGTCCACTTAATAGAGCGTTCATTTAATACAGCTTTCACTATATTTTTTATTTATGGATTGTTTTTATTATCCTGTCTTCAAACTTGGGTCGAACTGGCCACAGTGTGCTAAATTTTGCTAAAATCAGTTCAGTAGTTTAGGAGTCCATCGCGGACAAACAACGTGACACGTAATTTTTATATACTAAGATAAAGATATACTTAAAATAACAGGTCAATTAAAAGCTCGCCAGACTTTCATATAGATGATGCTACTAGAATTACATACACATGATTTTTGGTTAGCTCTGACTTGCAAAATGCGCGTGAATAAATTTGACACCTGTCGGATCGTTAGTTTGTGAAAAATATTATTTTGATTAGATCAGCTTCTGTTATTTTGAAAAAAATAGATAAAAAGAAGTTTCGAGTGTTAATAAAACAACGCTTTGTGAAGAGAAAAATACATTGGAGCAACAACTTGGCTTGATCACGAGCTTTCGGACACTGCCCCAGAAAAATTAATCATGAAAGTTTGGTATGCTAAATTTAGTCGTGGTGAAATGAGCACCAAAGACGGTCCAAAAGAGATTTTTACCGACAAAAACATCAAAAAAAGTCCAAAAAATAATTTTGTATAACCGTAAAGACAAGTTGTTCAAGATAGCAGGGCCTCTAAAGATATCAACTGAAGGTGTTCTTTACATCATTCGCTAATATTTGAAAATTATGTGCAAAGTGGGTGCCGCGCGAGCTCAGATTCGACTAAAAATAACTACGAGTTGGTGATTCGGAGCTGTGTTTGGAGATGTTCAAGGGTAATAAATCCGAGTTTTTGAGTCGTTCTGTGACAAAGGATTAAATATAGCTCCATATATTCACATTAACATCAGTTTTCGACTGTCATCTGAGTAGAATACACACATTGAACTCGCTCCAAAACATGAAAAAATGCAAAAGTTGGCTGTCAAGGTTGTGACGTCTATCTTTTGGGAAGCGCATGAAATAATTTTTATTGACTCCTTTAAAAAAGGAGGGATCATCAACAGCGACTATTACACGGCGTTATTGGACCGTTTGAAGGGCGAATTCACCGAAAAACGGCCGAAAGGAAAGGATTTTGTCTGAATTTTAAATATAAATATGACACATTGACCAATATGTTCTGTAGAAAGTCAACCATAGATACCGGGGTACAAAAATTTTAGTTTTTGCTGAATTAAGACAATATTGGGCCATAAAGTGGCATCCGCCGTGGGCGATACCACGTCCATCGTCCAATTCTGACCGCGGCTCCATGAAAGCCCTGTCATACCATTTCGGGGTAACATTTAAAGTCTCAGGCAAATTTTTTGAATAAGGGTGCTCCTGGATACTGCGATCGCCTGTGCCGAATTTGAATTTTATATCGTAATTTAGTGCTTAGTTTTGTCACTTCATAGGTTTTCGGTTAATGACGCATTGTGGGCGTAGCAGTGTTCCGATTACGGCCATCTAAGAACTCGGATTTTTTTTCTGAGGAACGCGTTTAACAAGTTTCATCAAGATATTCCAATTTTTACTCAAATTACAGCTTGCGCGGACGGACGGATAGACAGACAGTCACCCTGATTTTAACTCTTCTCGTCATTTTGATCAGTTATATAAACATAACTCTATATCTATCTTGATTAGTTTTATACTTTGTAGCAACTGATTGCAAGATTCTAAAAATGGTACCGAAAAGTTGGTGGGTTACTATAATCAGTGTTACTCGTGAAAGGACATTGGTGAAAAAACAGGAATTTCGCCAAAAAATGTGTGTTACTATGGCAGAGCGATTTGTTATAAATCATTTTTTATTATAGACAAAAAATTTTCATTTGACTGAGATTAAGTTAATAATTTCGTAGTTATTTTCAGTCACCGGAAAATAAGTGAAATTAGTAATATGAAATATTCGTCTTATGAGTGCTCGATATTTTTATTAGGTTTAAAATAAATTAAACTACATTTTTCGAAAAGATCTATTAAGATATCTTTTTTTGTGTATGAAGCAATTCCACTTACTTTCTTATCTAAGTGCTCAATAATGCGAAAATATAATCAAACAGTAATTAAAATGAAAATCAATTGTGAGTAAATATATTCATGTACACTCCTGTGCAAGCTTAGAGAGCTTAAGCAATTTGTAGCACTTACCTGGCAACGATATGTTTAACATGGCCCATCATACGTTCGTCGCGATAATCGTAGGGGAACTTTTGCGTCCACTCGGCCAATAATGCGACTAATGATTCTAACGACTCGCTATCAGGTACCGAGGATAATAATTTGCCAAGCAGCTCATGGGGTCGTAAAAATAAACGTGACGATAATAAAAATGAGAATATAAATTCCTGCAATCAGACAAAGCGGAGAGCAAAGAAACAGTTCAAATAGCGTTACTTATATAATGAAGTGTAACAAATGGCAATATATGTATGCTTTTATACTTATGTGTGTGTGTGAGCATATTTATTTCGTTGTAATGAGATACAGTAATAGAAATATATGCGATGGCAAGAAGGTTAGGTCAAGTTGGCAACACTTACATGGTTGTGGCAAGGAAGCGCACAAGTTCGTTTATACTTTTACTCTGCATTTATATGTACTTATATATATGTATATATATATGTGTGCGTTTGCAGACATGTGTTTGTTTGCAGCTAATGCGGTCAGTTGTTGGCCGCCAGGCTGTGCAATTACAAGTGGCGTTGCTTAAATGGCTCAAAGCGTTAAATAGGCTTAATTTATTTGTTCCCGCCATACACACAAGCCTACAGCTGCACGGACGGCTAGCGCATTCTTGGCATGTGCTCTGCGCTTGGCAGAAGACAGCCGCTGTGACTCTATTGACTATTGCACTTGGTGTGTGTGTGAGCGCTTGTAAGGTTGGCAGTGTGAAGGCTAATCCTAGCGGATTTGTTTTGCAAGAATGAATTAATTATTTCAACACGCTTTGCGCCTAATGTTATGCTACGACATTTGTATGTATGTATTTTTGTATATATGTGTGTAATTGTGTATGTATATGCACTTGTAAATGTGTATAAAAATGTGCCACTGTGTTAAGTTCCGGGTGCCAATTATGCTTTTGGACTGCGGACACATTTTTTCTGCTCTTTGTGTAGCTGTTCGCTGACGTATGGCAGCAACTGGACTACTCACTACCAAGCATTTGGCAACAAACGGTTGTAAATTACATATGAGTGGCAAAAATATTTAAAACTTTTCGAGTTTGAGGCAAATGGTAAAAGAAAGTTTTTAAAAGTGAATTTCGACAGTTTCTGCGACCTACATTTTTTTGTTGGCTTGGAAATTTAAAAAAATCGCGACTAAGCACTAAATTGTAGGTATTATTTTGAGCAAAAATAAAATATACATATTTGCAATGACTTTTTTGAAAATAAGGAAAAAACGTTAATTAAGACTACATTGAAGCAATAATACTCTTCACAAGCGCATTTATTATAGCATAGATGGGTACAAAATGGGCTTTATTTGTTTTTAATTGGTCAGTTTGTATGACAGCTATATGCTATATTGAACCGATCTGAACATTTTTTTCGGAGTTTGCACCTTTCATTGAGAAAATAACTTATGTCGAATTTCATGAAAATATCTCGACAAATATAAAAGTTTTCCATACAAAGATATGATCTTGATCGTTCAGTTTGTATGGTAGCTATATGCTATAGACTTCTGATCTAAACAATTTCTTCGGAGATTGCTCTATTGTTCTGGGATATTATTCATGCCGAATTTGGTGAAGATATCTTAACAAATAAGGGAGTTTTTCATAAAAGAATTTGATTTTGATCGTTCAGTTTGTATGGTGACTATATGTCATAGATGTCCGATCTTAACCATTTCTTCAACGATTACACCCTTAACTCAGAAAATAATTTATGTTGAATTTCGTGAAGATATCTTGACAAATTAATAAGTTTCGCATACAAAGATATAATCTTGATCTTTCAGTTTGTATGGCAGGTACATATATGCTATAGTAGTCTGATCTTAACTACTTCTTCGAAGATTACTTTATTATCTTAAAAAATAACCTGTGCCAACTTTTGTGAACATACATTGTCAAATGTGATAGTTTTCAATATAAGCACTTGATTCTGATCGTCCAGTTTGTATGGCAGGTATATGCTATAGTAGTCCGATATAGACGATTTCGACAAATGAGTAGCTTCTTGAGTAGGAAAGGATGTGTGGAAAATTTAAAATTGATATCTCAAAAACTGAGGCACTTGATCGAGTATAGACACACAGACGGACTTAGCTGAATCGATTCCAGTCGTCACGCTTATAATTCTGAGGCAGTAGCTGAACTTGGATTCTTAAAATGATATTTAAACTTTAGCCATATTCAACACTTAAGAGAACTTCGCTTAAGAGGACTTTTCAATATGCCCTGCATATTTTTAATTTCCCACATTTACAGTTATTTGCATGCCTTAGCAAAGTTATTGGCCTTCTCCCAACGCTGCATTTGAATAATTCATGCGCTGCTAGTATATGCAATGAATTACTAATTACACTTTGCAGCATCAGCAGACGGGCAAATGTCAAACGCTTGTTGTTGCTGCACTTGTTGGCGGTGAGTTATGTAATTCTGGATACAAACATACATATGTATAAGGCGTTGCAACGCCCACAACTAACGCCGTCTAAAGAGTATGTAAGTGAGGAGTTCAAGCGAGAACAAACTAAAAGAATACAAAAAACAAACAAAAAAAAAAATACAAAAACAAAACAAAAAAAAAAACAGGATTATCATTAAGTAGAGCAAAAACTAGATTCTGCATTTTTCTCACATTTTTGCGCGCCAACCTCTCGCATTATTCCTCACTACTTGTATAGCTTGTGCATGTGTATGTGTGTGTGCCTTTTTTTTGCTGTCTTCCGCTTGGCAATGTATATTGCGATAATTGCAATTTAAGGTTGGCAAGTTTCTTCAACTTCATTCATTCAGTCGGCAATATGGACAGCGCGCCAACAACAACAACAACTTGCCACACTTGCGGTTGTGCATTTGTAAATTTTGGCTCTGGTTAGCGTTTCACTGTTTCGGTGTTTTTCTTATTGCTGCTCGTTTGCGCACGGCCATTTCTAATTAAGCAAATGGCAGAAGGCCGCCCAAGGCGTCGGCAATGTTCGTGGGAAATTAAATGCTGCTTTTTGTTTTTTTTTTTGAGTAACTGTGTAGCCAAATGTTGAAAATGATGAAGATATTGTGAGGTTATGTTTGTGCTTGATGGTTTGATGTTTCTTGCACGCTTTGACTCCCACACTCTTCCGCTCAGCTCGTTTAGCGGATGGAATGCTCGTCTAAAAGTTATGTTATAACAATAACAATTCAACTTTTAATTAATCCAGTTTTAATGTATCCTTCCGATTGTTTTGCGCTACTCAATCAGTTGTAGTTGTGTCCTCAGCTGTTTCGTTTCACATCGTGTGTCTTTTCTTATTCGGAGTATTGCTCATAATGGTTTAATAACTAATTGTTACTCGCTAAGGAAGGTATTCCTGAGATAAATTAGTTTAACAGTTCTTCGATTTTTTTTTATATTTTAAATTCCGATGCAAGTATTTTTACATATTTGGTTATTTTTCTGGATCATTAAAGCTTTTTGCTTTTAGTTTCCCCGAGATTTATACCCCTATCAGCGTATATGAAAGGCGGAAGGGAGATATTTGACAACCTAATATAAAAGAAGTAACTAATCCGATTTTTTGGTATTTACGGATTTTTATATTAACGGAACGCCAAAATCTCGGCCGAGGAACTTATTTTAAGTATTGACCGAAGTTCTCGAATTGCTGTTGTCCATCGACTTAAATATAATGTGCTATCTCTTAATATAGTTCTGGTATGAAAAAGCTGCTGATGATATTTGAAAGAAACGAAATCACTTTTTTCCATTAAAAGCTAATCGAAGACAAATTTTAGTTTGAAAATACATTTGCCGTTATATTTTCCTATATGTTTCTGTCTTATTTGAATATTTCAAATTTTTCAAGTTTATATTTGTTTTGATATCTTCCGACAATAAAAAACTTGACAAATTGAGCCCTTGCGGGGATCGAACCCGCGACCTTTGGATTAGAAGTCCAATGTGCTATCCACTGCACCAAAGGGCCGCTTAAATTAAAGACTTTGGCTATAAAAACACTAAGCTTTGTTTAAATAAACATTAACGACAACTTATTTTGATAGAAACTATAAAAATTTAAAGCCAAAAATAGTGCGTTCAGTCAGTCAATATTTATCAACTCAAAATATATCAAAATGTACTTGTATAATATAGGAAACCACGAACATAACTGATTGTATTCTCGGTTATTATTATTATTATTACAGCTGTTTCGGGCTGTGTGTGTATGAGTTATGGCGACTTCTTTATTACATAGTAATTAAATAAATATTTAATTGGCACTAATCAAACACTGCGACTCGGTTGTATTGTGGTCGGTTGATTTATTTGTTCAGCCGTCTGACAGCCGGCACCAATGTGCAAGTGTATGCGTGTGTTTGTGCGTGTGAGTGACAATGAGGGATTATTGAGTACAAGAAACATTTGATAGTTTCTCCGAAAACGCTGCAAGCGTGTGTTTGCATTTTCGAATATACATTTGTATGTACAAAAACACAAATGTATAAGACAATTGATTGTATGATTTCAATCAATTATCTAAAAGCGCTTGATTACAAATTCATTGAAAATTTAATTTAATTTATCTTCATGAACTTTGGTATATAGCATGTAGACTTCGGTTTGAGCAAAGCAAATATTTGTTATGCACACACACTTGTGTGAGTATATCTACTTGTATATATTTTGATCTATATACTCCAATTTATTTTGAATATTTATAAGAACCTCTCTTGGGAATAAAGGCAACAAACTATTATAATTTTTCTGGGTAGACTTGTGACAGGTTAGGTTAGGTCATACGGTTGGTCTAAAATTGATGGATGTCGTAGGTCGACGAAGCGTTTCGAGCTCACCACAAATTTATAAAGGAGGATATGGTTGCCAATGGTGTGTCCAAGCCCACAAGTCAATCTCAGTCTCGAAGGAGCAGGCAATAGAAGAGGAAGTAACAAGATGATTCCGCCTCGTACCCTGTGTGAACCCATTGAACAGTGTCCAGTCAGATCACCCACAATTGTGTCGATATTGACTTTGTTAAGAGCCAGGAGTTCGGAGAAGCTCTTATAATTCGATCTCGCAATCGCACAAGTTCTGATTGTGGACAGCAGCTGATGAGCTCACTTGTGATCCAAAGGACCAATGTCAGAATGCAAGAAGACCTTAAAAACCGGCTCGATTTAAATCAGATGAAATTGAGGAAAGAATACCCTCCCTAGTAAGCTCATCGACTTTGCAGTTTCTGGCGATGCCGCTGTTACCGGGCGCTTATGCAAGCCTAATATTTAATAAGCTTGAATCTTTTGCTAACGAAGTTAAGTATAGTCAGCGAGCTGCAATATAATATAGACGCTCACCTATATGAGTCAACCAACACCTCTCTGAAGGAAGGTACTCTTTGTGGCAGTACATTTACTGCTATCTTGATGAAAGCCACGTCCGGTAGAAATACGCTAAAGTGGTTTGGTAATTTGAAACCGGAGTTGAAGGAGAACTTCCGATGGAAGATTGTACCTCTTACTCTCACTTTTACTTTCGTTCCATCTTGGAAAAGGCTCACTGCACTCCTCATAAAAAATTTTTGGCTTAACTAAGATTCCATAGAGCCAGAACACCACTTTTCTTGAGAGACCACACCTCTTCCCAATTGATTCTCTACAATAGTATAATATGATAATCGTTACTCTCTTCTCCATGTTTGGCTTCCACGGCAGCTTCTTGTCAACCATCCAACGTGGGGAACGTAACAGCAGGGATTTTGTATTTCCCGGTAAACAAAATCAGCTCAGTTACATTGTCTGCCAAGGTCCAAGGCAAAGAAAACAAGGACTTTTCAATTTCCTTTATTGAATAATGAATATTATAACCTCAGTATTATGAGATCTCAACACACTACTACACTACACTACTATGACCAAAAAATAAAAAAAAAAATTAAAATTCTTAATTTATTCTTCAAAATCTATGTCATCCCCCTCAAAGTAATCCCCCTGGGCCACAATACAGTTCTGCCAACGTGTTTCCTAATTCTCGAGACAGTTGTTAAAATCAATTTCCGGAATAACCTTCATTGCGCGTAGTGATTCAAGTCTAATGTCTTCAATTGACTCAAAACGGTTTTCCCGGAGCGGTCGATTGAGTTTGCCGAATGACACACGAAGCTATATCTGGCGAATACGATGGTTGCGGCACGATATTGGCTGAAAAATTAGAGAAACACTCACAAAGAATTAATGCAGTACGCGACGGTGCATTATCATGGTGCAAAAATCAAGAGTTGTCGGCCCATAATTTCGATTGCCTTTTACGAGTACCTTTGCTCAAACGTCGCATAAGACTCAAATAGTATATTTTGTTGACAGTTTGGCCGGTCGGAATTCGGAGTGCACCAAACCGCGATAATCGAAGAAAACTGTCAACATAACCTTGATTTTGACGTGGGGTTTTCTGCTTAGGATCACTTCTGCCATGATATTAGGCCGATTTATTGTCTCTTTCCGGATCGTAATCATAGATCCAAGACTCATCGCCAGTAATAATACATTTTATGACATCCTGGTAGTCGGAATACATTGTTTCACAGACGTTAACGCGACGCTGTTTTAGAAAAAATTTGGTGATTTTGGATTTCTTACTCCCAAATGATCTTTCAAAATGGTTTTCACTGATCCTTCCGATATTCTAACGATGCCAGTAAGATCTCTGACTGTTAATCGTCCATTCTCAAGCACCAACTCCTTAATTTTATTAACTTATTAATCATCAGCTGATGTTGATGTCCATTCTCGACCTTCTTTGAATAATTTGTACCAATCAAAAACACGTGACAAACAACTATCACCGAAGGCCTTTTCAACATTCTGAACGTTTCGGGACCAGAGATTTGAATCAGCCTACCAAATTTAATGGAAGATAATGCGTATACTGAACATTAATGATTAGTTTGATGTGACACTTCGCACAGATGTCATTGACAGTCACACCAACCTAGAAAAAAAATTCTACGTATTGGTTTTCGAATGAAATTTAAATAAAAAGTCTTACTCGTTTTTGCTCACTGTAGCATATACATTCATATACATATATGCATACATAAAGCAAGTTAGGTTTCTTCAATTAATTGTATTGATATATATAATAAATAAATAGCGCTCTTAATTAAGTAAATTAAATATTCATAACCATCAATAAATGCAAAATAAACTGCTCGGAAATCGTGTTTAAGCAAAACGCTTATAGCCACACACACACATATACCCACATCCGTGCAACCGTTTATATAAAAGCACATATCAGTTTCCATTAGACAAACAATTTCATTAATAAAATGACAGCAATTCAAAAAATGCCGATAACATCAATAAAAGCAACGAAAAAAGTTGAAATGTGGAAAAATTGAAA
This sequence comes from Bactrocera tryoni, assembly GCF_016617805.1. NCBI lineage: Eukaryota > Metazoa > Arthropoda > Insecta > Diptera > Tephritidae > Bactrocera > Bactrocera tryoni. The sequence goes on from NC_052500.1 coordinate 14,784,411, forward strand.
AATTGCTATGAGCGCGCAGTAGCTCTTGGAATTTTTCAGAGGCTAATAGCTTGCAGCTAACCTTCTGCTGCAGTATAAGCGTAGTTTTTAATTATTTATGCAACCAATATTGCTTTGTATAATGTTCGAAAAAAAACTCCGCGTTTTTTAGTAACTTTAATTTGCATGCATTGGCAATAATCAAAAGTGTTTTTCGAATGCAATTGTGTGCGCATGAATTGGCTTTGGATATGCCAGCAGTGTAGTTAGCATATATATTGCTGAATTTTAACCCAGAGCGTGTTCAAAATTTCTTTTGATGCTAGTTAAACATATTTACTGTTAGTTTAGCTTAGCGGCTTTGTTTGTTTTCAAATTTTTAAATTTTTTAGAATTTAGGTTAAAGCAATAATCTCATATCGTATTGTGATAGAGAGTGTCCTTAGAAGCATAGGAGCTACCTATACTGCTACGATATGTACTTGGTTGCAAGCCACAAGGGTGTTCCGGGAAACAAAATAGCTGATGAGACTGTCAAAATTTCCTACGTGGTGGCTATCAATCTAGTTCGAAAACAGCCTAGTTGCTAGAAACGATAAACCATAAAATTTCCGAAAGGACGGAAGCAGATGAAAGGGAGAAGGAATGGCTTAGGGGCATACAAGTCACAGCTCACAACTTACAGTCATCACATGTAAACCGAATGATCATAAGTAACAATAATACATGTAGAATGTGCAAGGAAGTAGGTTTTAGTGAGACGCTGGAACTCTTCCTCCGCTTCCATCCGGGCTTAGCTAAACCTCGGCTTAAATATCTAGAGGCTTCGCAGTTTAAGGTACGGAATGAACTTTCAAAATTAGATATGAAGTCTCTATTAAATTTGATGGTGTTTGTTTTACCATTTCGGTGGTGAGGTTGGGTTTGGCTGCCATCGAAATAATCTAATTTTAGGCTCAGAAAAGGTGCTGTTTCAACGGGGTTGGGCTATAGACAAAAGCACGTTAGAAAAGTGGGGTTGTTGGTCATGCAAAGGGGTGTTTGGTTGATCAGCGCTCCAAATAATACAAGCCTTTTGCAAGTATTACTTGGTGCCAATTGGTCAGGTGGAAGGGACTCCTTTTTCACCTTGGTCGGGTTAGAGGCCGATCTAAAACCTGTGCCGTGCTGTGGGTTCGGCAGCAGGCCGTAGTTCGACTCCACAATGAACTGAATATTCATTTATACTGCCACTATGTTTAAACCACAGCCACAAGGAATCTCCCCAAAGGGTCAAACACAATGAGCAGAGTGGAGCGTACTACAAAGGCTGACCTTTTTTCCGTGGTACTAGATTTAAGTCTTCCGTCAGACCTTGTAGCTTTTGCTACTACCAGTTGAGCACCTCTTTAACTCAATGACTGATGAAATTTGTAGCTTGAACTTCAAATGTCTTTTCCTTAGAAAAAATATAATTCAAAATCTACAATATCAGTTGAAGCTGAGTATTATAAAACTATTTATAACAGAGACTACAAGGTACGTTCCCAAGTAAACAGGACTTTATGAATCTACCGCCCCCTGGTGACGCCATCTATATGTCGACTGGTACGTTAGAATCTGTTATCTTTATATTTGTCCAGGGAAAATTTCATAACATTTCTCCGTCATGACATGCGCTGTCTCATCGATCGACGCTAGTGAAAGCAGAAGGAGAATATTTTGAATAAAATAAATTGATTTTGCCGAAAAAACCATTTGTTTTGTTTTTTTAAGTCCTGCTTACTTTGGAAATTTTGGCAAATTCTATCCCCAGCCCGCTGGCAGAGCTACAGTGCTCAGATCGAAGTTGAACAGGGCCACTCAAGAATCGCGTTGGAACACAAACTCTTCGTCTGCAATAAGTGGTGGTTTGACTCCAAGTACGCGATTCACTCCGAGGGAGTCGGTGAAATGGTAAATGGCTCCAATGTGAATGGCATCGGTCTGTGTGTGAAGTATGTTGAGCTTCAAGCAGACGACTGCAATGATGTTATCTGCGAATACATCCCAGCAAAAACTATTTGGAGAGTTCATTATGTCTCTTAACTCGCTGTGCAAATGTTCAAGAAGAAAACTTTGCTGAAAGAGTCGACTTGTACGTCCATGTATGGCCTGACAGCCAGCCAGTGTTTGTAATATTTTAATAAATTTTGATATTTTAATAAATATATTTGAAATTTTGTATCAAACACGCTCAGTTAAAAGCTTCGAATATCATTCGAAAATGTTTTAAAGATTTTATTTTCCATTATTTATTCATAGTATTTGCCACAGTTTATTTTTGGTGGCAACTCTGTTCTTAAAAAATTTAAAATTAAAGTTTTCTGCGATACTTTCCTTCTAATATAATATTGCACTAGTTTTGCTCTGATGTGGTGAGCACTGCTTTACATATAACTACGAAATTCTATGTCAACTCGCTCGAGCCACCGGGTTCACCCGAGGGTTAATGCAAACAAACTCCGTGTATTTACCATATGAAACATGAATGTTTATAAAAACTTGTTTTCTCTTGCCGTTTTTTGTGCGGAATATTAATAAAAGTGCTGCTGTTATTTTTATTTTTATTTTTGTTTTGTGTTTTGTGTTTTCTTGCCCGCGCGCCACCACCACAACCACTACATTGGATTGGATTGTTTGATTGCATGAATAAAGAATAAATGAATTGGAAAAAATCAATAGTCAGAGCGAGTAAAAACTGCTCGAATGCACAGCGCGTATTCAGTGTTGAATTATCGATGCTGAGTGTTGCACAAAAACCAGCACTCTCACACACACATACACGCACACATCAAGAGCATTGCTTCGAATATAGTTTTGTTGCTGCAAAAAGGATGTGCAGACACTTCACCAGTTGCTGCTGCTATCAGCTGCATTCTTCTATGCTTCGCGTGGCAACAACAATGCATTAACTGTAAGCGCGTTTGCTTATCTGTGTGTGTGTGTGTGCGTGTGACGTTGCTTTGTCAGCGCTTTTATTGTGTGCGCGTGTGTGTGTGTTTGTATATTGATTGTAATGTTATTGGTTTTGGGTTTTGCTGGCAAAACATAGAAATGCAATTACATCCGCTTTTCATCGCGGCGAAGCGTTCTCACTTTACACGCTTGTTTGACGCGTTGCGGTCGGACATGCCCACTTTGACGGAGCAACAACAGCAACTGCCGCCATGCAGCCACTGTTCAAAGCGCGCTTATTACATATGTATGTAGGTGTGTGTGCATTTGTATGTTGGTGTGTGTGTGTGTGATCTGTAATATATAAATGCCGTTTAATTTCACTTTTTATCTCAACTCATTTGTATTTCATTGTTGCTTTATTAATAGGTACTGTTTTTATTTGTTTGCATTTTAAATTGAAGCACTCACACACTTACACTAATTAATTTTGTATTGCGGTTGCAAGTTGCACAATTTGTTATTTTTTCGTTAAAAATAATAAATAAAATAAAATTCATGAAAGTTATAAATATTCCAAAGTACTGTAAACAATATTGAATTGAAACATCTTTGGGAGCTGAGGTAAAATCTAGTCCGATCTGAACAATACTTTCGGAAATTGTGGCGATGCCTTACATATACATATGTATATCTCTATAAGATTTCATGATATCATGATAAACAAAAGAGTTTCCATAGAAGGATATTATTTAAGAGGTCAGTTGTATATATGATATATGGTACAGTAGACCGATCTGAACAATTTTTCCAAGATTTTAGCGTTGAGCTGGATAATAATACCATAGCTTTTTAAACAAACTATTTTCCATACCCTTCAGTGTGCGTGGGGGCTATTCAATATTCCCTTTCCAGGGTGTAAAAAGTTGCCTATACGAGTACATATGTAAACTGCAACCCGTTTGTCTAAATATGATTTTATTAATTTTTAAATATCAAAAAAGTGGCAACTTTTTACTTTAACATATGTATAGTATATGTGGTTGGATATATATTTAGTAGCTCAAGAACTTGTTTTGTGTATCATCATTTCCTGTACATCAAATACAGGTTTTTTTCGTATACATATGTATAAGATATCGTGTAATTACAAGAATCCACATTCAATGTTGTATCCATTACTATGGCCCTCTGTGTGGATGTGTGTTTGTAAGCACGGAAATATTTGAAATATCTTACCTTATCGAAATCTATGCGATTTTTTGGCACTAGCACTTCTATCAGTGAGTCTAGGGGTCCAGAAACTATTCTACCATTTATATACATAATACCACCGGAACCCAATACGGAGCTCTGTAAATAGAGAAAATTTGAAAATTATTTTATTGAATGATGTAAAAAATTAAATTCTTTATTAAAAAGTATCACATCAACAAAACTAATTTGTATTACGAATAATAGTATTATCTTGACACTGAACTTCAGTATATGTATCTAAACACTAGATATTCAAAATATATGTACAATTTGAGTGACTTTTGAGTTTTAATTCGACCGATTAAGTTTTATGCCGGATTTGATAGCAAAAAAAACGAGAGATCTTTCGGAATTCATTCCGAGTGACCAGTAATCATGTTGAGACCCAGCTATGCATATAAATATAGTTTGGAGAGCGATTCAGGCTTTATCCTTATGATTAAAGAGACCATATTTTGTAAAAGAGACTACATTTTGAACTCAGTACTAAAATATTAGTTATCTTACTACCAATTCACATTACTGTTATAACTTAGCTTTTGAATGAATGAAGCTCAATTCCAAATCGGGTCGGGTTAGTTACTCTTTTCTTATTCCAACAAAAATTTAAATTATTGTGTAATTTTTCGTTTGAATAAAAATCTATCAGGCAAAAAAAATATTTCGCAATAAATATTTTTCAATTGTATAAAAATCTATAAATATTATTGTGCAATATTTTTCGATGAAATGAAAATATATAAAAGAATTATTGTACAATATTGATATTGATTGTATAAAAATCTGTAAATATTATTGTGCAATATTTTTCGATGAAATGAAAATATATAAAAGAATTATTGTACAATATTGATCGATGGTATTAAAATCCATAAAAAACTTGGGTAAACAAAATTATTGTGTAAAACATTTGGTTGTGCAATTTTCTTTTATTGAATAAAAATCTATAAAAAAATTATTTTGCAATACCTTTCTCTAGTAAAAATAACTAAAAAAATAAATTATTGTGCAATATTTTTGGGTCATATAAAAGTCTGAGTCACAATTAATGGGTTATAATTTTCGATAGTATAAAATTTTAGCAAAATTTTATTGAGCATTATTTTTAATTCGATAAAAATATAATTGTGCAATATCTTTTTTTATTATAAAGTTTATACAAAAAAAAAAAATATTGTGTAATACTTGACGCATGTATTAAAATTTATTTCGCTAGTAAAATATTCAAACAAAAAAATATTTTAGGCTTATTTCCGTTAGTATAAAAATTTAAAGAAATAAAAATCGACAGAATAATTTTTAGAATAATTTTTGATTGTATTACAATCTATAAAAAGAAACTTGGGTGAACAAAATTATTGTGCAATATTTTTTGAATGTAGTAAAATGTAAAAAAATTCTGCAATATTTTTCGCTAGTAAAAATTTCAAGCTAAAATTATTTTACATTTATTTCCGAAAGTATAAAAAATTAAACATATAAAATTCTAAAATTTTTTTTGCAATATTTTTGGTAATACAAAAATCTAAAGAAAAAGCTATTGTGCAATATTTTTCGATTGTATAAAAAATATAAAGAAATTATGTTCAATATAAGAACAAAAAATTATTATACAATATAATATATTTAGCTGTTGAAATAGCGGAGCAAAATTTTATTGCGCAATATTTACCGCTAGTAATCAATAGCCAAAAATTATTGCGCTATATTTTTCAGTATTATTTATGTATGTAATACCCGTATGTAATACATACATACATTTTACAATTTTCAACATTCCGACAAAACACTTCCCAACGAAATTGCTAAACTTTCGTTTTTGTGATTATTCTAAAATTATTCCTATACCTCGTGCGTATGTTATTAAGTTGTTAGTGCATCCGCTTGTATTAGACGGTAATTACAGTTAATACATTAACGTTGAGATTTAATTAAGTTTTGTTAAATGCGCTCGTAAAATATTTAAATTTAATTATGTAAATTTGCTGGAAATCCATTTCCCTGCGCTGAGTTTGGGCAATTACACTCCTCTCTGAAATATTGCATTAATATGAATTTTTAATGTTTATTTCCGCTTCATAATATGTTGCATGCAATATAGCAAACATTTGGCTAACACCACTGCTATGCGGTATCAGTTTAAGTGCCAATTAAACGTTAGCAGTTTGCGCTCACTGGCTTACCACTAAAATCTGGTTGCAACTACAAATAGAAAATTGTAAATTTCGCACAAATATTGCGGCTTACAACATATTGCTTGCGGTACAAATGTTTATTTAAAAAAAAAAGAAAAACAATTTTAATTACACGGAAAGCGTAACTGTTTTTATTTGATATGGGGCAAACAGTTTTGAACAGAAATTAACTGGCCGTTTTTCCCATAAATTAAATCATTTTTTTTAACTAAATTTTATTGGTTTTTAATAAATATATTTATTTGAGATTATTTTCTTTCAACTTGAATGCATCATTTTATATTTTCACGCTTTTTCAAATGCAATTCGCACATTATGTGCTTAAATATTTCACAAAAATATTCAAATATTTAATCGCCTAAATTGCAAAGTTTCCTCTCACTGACGCAGCGCTAAGTATCGCCCCATGCGAATCGAACATTTATGTGTGCCAAGTGTAGTTAAATGACATTTATTGATTGAGTTGGAAATCAATTCAGAATTTAACGTCAAATCTCCGCTGAGATTACCAGCGAGCAAATGTTTAATGCAAAATCTAATTTGCACCAATTTAAATATTTAAATAAATAAAACGCCCGGATGCGCATATGCGTATGTGTGTGTGTGTGTTTTGGTATGCGTAAATATTCAGCTATACAATCACCTCGTAATTGATGTCCGTATTGGCTCGTTTGTAAGAGTTTTTCGGTATGTCATATTGTACAATGTCAGCATCCATATTGGCGCTGCCGACGCCATAACCGGTGAATGTGTTTTTTGTTGATTTTGCCAATGAAACCTGCAAAATAAATTGATTGTTTGTAAATTTAGATTGTGTGAAATTAATACAGAAATAAATTTGGTTTAGTCGCAATTGAAATCGAACATTTACGATTGTAAATATTGTAATATTTATGTTTTAATGCATATCAAAATTACATGTCATAATCAACAATACAGGGTGTTTTTAGTTGGTTAGAATTTGCTGGAAGGCAGGAGATTGCTGTCAGAATGAACAGCTTTATTGACACTGATATTGAGTATTATTTGACGGATTTAAAACTCGGTTTGATAAATAAGCGAGATTGTTGTTTTTGTGGTGATTAAGAAATTAAGAAAACGTTACTATAAAACATAAAAATTTCATAAAAAACTAGTGTGCATATTTTCGTTTGTATAAAAATGTATATATGTACATATGTGAAGAAAATTATTACGCAATATTTTTTGATAATAAATATATTTTCACATCATCATTGTATACAAATCTATCAAAAAAAGTTATTGTGCAACAAAAAATTATTGTACAATATACTTTGCATAAAAATTTAGAATTGTGATATAAATTAGACAGTTTAAAAATGCGGTTTGCTGAATAAGCGAGTTTGTTGTTTTTGTGGTGAAAACTTTACTCCTATTGGTCAGTTTTACCGGTAAAATATTCGCGATTTCTAGGTTCTCTATAAAAAACTCAAATCATTAACAAGCTTGTAGGGCGGCACTTATGTATGTAGGTCATGAGCTGGATTGTTTTCAGAGAATCTGTTTGAGTTATCTTGGATAGGTTATTAGGTGCGTTTTATAAATTTAATATAAGGTCTATGCCCAATTATCAGAACATTTAAGGCTACACAACTCTACGGTAGCTATCGTTATCGGGCAAGCAGCCATCTCAAAATTAATGAGTCTGGTTATTTTGGACTTCTGACTTGGCTGAAATAAACTATTGTGCAAATATGCAATAATATAATAATATAATAATATAATAGTAATAATATAAAAATAAAAAAGTTATTGTGCAATATTTTTTCTGTAGAATAAAAGTCTAAATCTAAAACCATAGAAAAATTTATTGAGCACAGTTTTCGTTTGTATAAAGATTTAGAATTGGTGAATAGAATTATTGCGCAATATTTTATGATAATATATATATATGTACAAATTTAAACAAAAAATTATTTTGCATTAATTTTCGTTAGTAAAAAATCTAAATTCAAAAATATTGTGCAATATTTTAAATCTATCAAAAGAGTTAATCTGTAAATACTTATCGGCAGTATTTCAATCTAAACCAAAAATTATTGTGCGATGTTTTTTGTAATATAAATTTTGACGGATTTAAAATTCGATTTGATAAAAAAGTGAAGTTGTTGTTCTTGTAGTGATTAATAAATTAGGAAAATCTTGCTTTTCATGAGAGCTGTACTGGTAACGCATTCGCGACTTCTTGGTTCTCTACAGCCAACCCAAAAAAGGAGCCTGTAAGATAGCAGCTTAGGTCATGAGGCTGTGCCAAGTAGAAAAGCTTTTCAGTAAAATACTATAAAGGCCAAAACTTATTAGACTAAAATGGTAAAGTAAATTACTTTTCCTTGTTTGATTTGAAATAAGCACCCTTTACATGCCAGGCATCACATATTTTACAATTATGAAAAAGAATTATGAAAACTTTACATATTATAAAATATTGATCAAATTGAGCGAGTGGTGTTAAATAAATAAACGCGCATTTTTTCAATATTACATAGCACTATTATGTAAGCAAAAAATTTATATACAATATTGTAAATTTTTAGAATGTTTTGATATGAAGCAAAACGTACAAATACCTACATATGTATGTATATATTTTTACACATTCTTTAGCGGCCCTTCTCTCTTTTCGGGCTTTATAAAAAGAAAAACTCACAACATTTTTATGTACAGGACGTATACTATGTTGTGGGATATTTTTTGCCAAATAAAAATTTATAATAAAATTATTGTGCATTATTGTTTGGTACTATATAAACAGAAAACAATTTTATTGTGCAATATTTTTCTCTAGTAGAAAATATGAGCAAAATTTTATGGTTTAAAATTTTTCGGTAGTACAAAAATCAAAATAAAATATATTTGCAATATTTTTGCGGTACTATGTAAACATAAAAAATATTATTGCGAAACATTTTTCTTTAGTAAAAAATCTAAGCATAATTTTACTGTGCAATTTTTTTTCGATTGTGTAAAAATGTATAACAGGACAGATAACGGTGGAAATAAATCGAAGTAAAAAATTATTTTGCAATATCGAGAAATATTATATAAATAAATTTATAACATGCAACATTCTTTGCTCGAAATAAAATCTTAACAAAAGATTATTGTGCACTATCTCTTCCTAAATGTTTGGGTATTTTTGGCCGTCTTCTGAAAACCTGTAGTTCTGACAAAAAAATAAAAAATATTTAATCCACAGCATTGAAACGATTATTGGGACATACTCGTACGAGTAATGGTACCTCTTTAAAAACATGCATAATTAGAATTCAAAACAATCGTAAAAGCTTTCGTAACATATATCTTCTTTTAATCTGACAAATAATTTTTCCTTTGATTTTAATTAAATAATGGCTGAAAGCAGTAGCTTGTTTCCATCCAAAGGCTACATGTATAGTTGAGCGAAAATACAAAAGGGTATAAACCAGAAAAGTGAGTGTTAGGGGAGAGAGAGCTGTCAACATTTCAATGCTTTTTGCCTGTATACAGCAGAAAAACCGAAAATGAATAACAATAAATCAGTAATTGCAACCACGAATATACAATTGTTGAATGTATTTAACACTTTTTTAGAATTTAGGAATTATAAAAGCCCGGAGGCGCATCACGCTTTAGTAAGGGGAACGCGTCTTCGGCATGCTGACAGAGTTAAGTACCCAAGCCTCATCGTAAACAATAAGCTGTCGCGGAAACCCAACATCGACGAAAGAGCAAGGAAGGTATCAGTTGCAGTGTATGGTGGTGCCATTGGCAAATGGTGAGGACTCTCACCAAGGAGGCTCGAATGTTCAAAGGGATGCACTCATCTGTATTTTTGGTGCTTTTTTAACCTCACCAACTACTGGTTAAGAACCTGCTGTTTATAGCACCAGTGGATTTAGCCGCAAGGTGTATGGCCGCGAAAGGTGCGCTCAGACTCAGACAATCTGGGTAAGATGATTGTGAGCCTGAGCACTGTGAACACTTCGATTTCATTCTAAAATGCTTGAATTTTCAGGTTGCCAAGCTTAGTCCTTGTTGTCGTTTCTCTGCTTACATACCTTCGAGGGAGGCATGTGAGAGAAGGACTCGTTCGTGAAGTGAGGCGGTGAGCTCTTTCACGGATGAATTAAATGCTGCGGGGTAGGATGGTAGAGCAGTACACTACTAGGAAGTTTCCATTAGCCTCCAGTTTAGGCATATTTACTTCTGCGTCGTCTTCCAAGTGGAGGTGGCTGCCATAAAAATACCAGCGGATATACTGCTCCCATGCGCAGCGTCTTTCAGACTGTGTTGACTATCCACTCCGACTGTGCGCTCAAGACTAGTGAAGGAATATCTAGACTCCTTATCTCGAGTATCGAACCGTAATAGAGTATCGATTAGAGTTGTTTTGCCTGGCCATTTCGTGTTGCATATGACTATAAGGCTGTCCAGCTTGCTAGCACAGGTGTTTCACTATAAATATTTGCAAAATGAGAACCAGTAGGAGGTTCGTTGGCTTCTTGTGGCCTAATACTGGATTGTTGGGCTTCAGGCCATCGCAGCAAGTGTGGATCAACTAGCAGCAGCTGTGCAGTCGAAAGGTTCTTCTAGTCTACAATAAATCGGAAGAGGTTTATGAAGTTTTACGTTCTCAGAAAGTCCACCTTTTAATGATTGTTCCAACTGGCCACTGTCCGCTCGGAATTCATCCGATTGAACTTGGAACTGTTTGGAAGAAGATACTTTTAGACATCCAGGTGAAATAGGGAAAATAGAAATAAAATACCTAAGCAGAATTGTGTTAAGTTCAGGGCGGTTTGCTGATAGCTAATATATTGTCTGGCTTCACTATGGACTGAACATCACATTCTAAGTGCTATTCTCCTTCTAAGTTGAGGGATCGATCTTTTAACCTAGCCTCTCCTAGTGTGGGTTAGTACTAAAATGAGCAACATCAAGTCATACCTTGTTTCATTAGTACGCTCAAATATAAAGAAACTACTTCAAATTCTAGGGTCTTTCTCTAATAAAATGTATTACAAATTTAAAAATTCCCCGTTTTTGTGATATGCGAAAGCTATAAAACCCCTTACTTTAATATTTACTTACTTACATTCTTTTAAGTTTGGGATTAGTTTAGTTACCGAATCACAGTGAAATTCCAGCATTTCCAAACTATGTAATCAGCGCATGCAAAAATGTAGTGAGCCGTACAAAACATTTCCGAAAATATTCAATATATTTTTTCTATAAATTAAGCATAGATTTCACGCCATGTACGTGCAAAATGCTACCACGGCAACTAGCGGGGAGGGAAGCAACTATTTGTGCGCCCAAAAAGCGCGCCGGAGCGAATTGTTTTGGCTGAAGTCAATAATAGCGGCAAAGTCACGTTCGAATGGCGTGCATGAAAACTAAAATATAATTTGCATGACAGGCTTAGAATGTAACACAACGCAGATGGGAAGCATGGCAGCACTCACACACAAACGCCACATATATTGTTTTGGAAATTCGCTGTGTTTCTGATTTTGTTTTAGTTGCTGCTTGTCTGCGCTAGGCGAGTAACTAAATTAAGAGCTGGTTGATGTGCGACGTCGAGCAGAAGTCAGAAATGAGTTGTAGGTATGTGGGTGTGTGCACCTTACAAATGGCTGACAAATTGATCGAGCGCATATGTGTGTGTGGAGATATTTTGCATGACAGCGAGTGCTACTGTTGTACGGAAGATGGCAGAGTTCCGCAAGTGAACGGTGTGAGCGCTTGTGTTTCGCCTTAAGTGTACATATGTGTGAGTGTAGGTGTGCCCTGGCGTGTCACGAATAATTTACAGCATTGAGACAAATGTCTGTTATTTCTCAAAATTGTTATGGCGGAAGCAGCAAGCAAAGAAACAAAAACTACTTAAACACTTCTTCCACATACTGCAACACATACACGGCTGTATGTGTGTGTACCTGAGCGCGCATAGCAGGAAAAAGCATGCGAGACATGAAAGGCAACAACAGCCAGGCAGGCAAGCTTGGCAATAAGATAACAAAATACAGGCGATATAAGCACAGCTAACTGGGAGCAGTTCATGAGCAACATATTCAAGGCAGACAGACATATAAGACACATATGTATATACCAGAAATAGTTCTGCAATCAGTGTTGAGTTGTTGTTGTTGTTGTTGTTGTTGTGTATGTGGATGATGCACGTCGAACCATGTGACAGGAATATCGTTGGCTGAAGTCATAGCACACACACACCTACAAATGCCTGCGAGCCGATGTGCTAAAGGAAACAAATTTACTCATGAGCTCTCTCACACACAGCCACACATACTCACACATACAAGTGCCTCACTTGTCACTGCAAAATTGCATTTGCTTTGTTTCGTTTTCGTCTAAAGCAGCGGCGCTTGTGTCTGCATATCAAGCTTGCCAACGTGCCGCTGCCACATATAGAGCAGACACTGCGTATGAGTGACATTTTACCCACATGCAGGGGCATACCAGCACCAGCGCATTGGCGAATATGTCAAAATTTTTGTGTGTTTTTGTGCGTGTGCGCGCTCTTTTCTGACACTTTGACAAATTGAAATTAATGGTAATCATGCAATGAATAAAATAAATTTGCTCCACAAATACGCACACACACACAAACAAACACAAAACTGATTCGCCTGTCAGAAGTGCTCTTCATATACAAGCGTACGGGGGTAGCTACACCACCGGAGCTAATTTTTTGCGCGCAGCTGTCCGCTTATGCCGCTACTTTGTCAATTCACTCGCCGAACTAATACTCGGGATTTGCGTTCTTGTCTGCCAGCGCTTGTAGGCAAATGGTTTTTAAAGGCGCTGCGCATGGTATGTGCATAGTGTAACTGTCAAGCAGTGAATCAAGCGCAAATGATACAGATAAATGTTAACCCAGTGGATTTGCGTTATTCCAGTTCCTTGAGCCTTGACTATTTATTCATTTTTATTTTTTTGCTTGTCTCAACCTGCCATGACATTTGACGAATATCTGTGTTCATTTTTCATGCGAGTGCTAGATTTATACACACACATGTGACCTGGCAGTATTATACTTGTATACCAAGAAAATATGTTAACTTTGGACAAACACAAAATATTCCTTAGATGAACTTTTTTTTATCGCTTAGTTTGTATGGCAGCTATATGCTATAGCTCTTCGACCTGAACAATTTCTTCGGAGATCACACTCTTACGTTAAACAATAACACATAAAAAATTTCATGAAGGTATGTCGTTAGCAAAAAAATTTTTCCATACATGCACTTGATTCCGGTTCTTTAGTTTGTGTTGTAGCTATATACTATATTGCTCCGATCTGAACAATTTCTTCGAAGATTACATCATAGTCTTGGGTTATATTCCATACAAAATTTTTTAAAGATATCTCGTTAAATGAAAAAGTTTTCTCTACATGCACTTGATTCCAATCGTTCAGTTTAGCGCAAAATTTTGTTTTACTTTCTAAGAGGTTAATAAGTTTATATATTTTGGGATACTTGTAAGTCACCTCTTTGTTCACATTTCAGGAGGTCAATGGTGTTTTTGTCTGCAGTTGGTCAAGGTCAATGAATTTACGTTTTATGAGGTCAATAACCCTTTTGTTTACATTTAGCCAAGTTCACAACATTGGCTTACATTTAGTCAAGTCAACAACCTTTGTTTACATTTTGTGGGATCAATGGCACCGTTGTTTGTAAGGTCATTGACTATTTTGTTTACATTTCGTTTGGGAGCACAATGATAGATTTTTTTACATTTACAACCTTTTAGTAAAACTTTTTATTTGATGAGATATATTCATAACATTTGACATGGGTTGTTGTCTAAGGAAATAACGCAATGGTCGAAGATATGGTTTTGATTCAAATCTCATCACAGCGCAACATTGGCAGACAGCTTCCTGAGGTCACTTCATGACTTTTTAATCACATCACGTCAAGGCGTCTGATTTTTATAGAGCCAGCTAGCTACCTAATTCCATTTAGGTAGTGTTGATAATGGACAGGCCAAAAAGCTTCTCCCACTAGGCTGAAGGCAACTTAATAATGTTGTGGAGCATTTACCCCTAAGATCGCACCTTGGGAAAATTGGAAAAGATGATTCCGCGGGTGATGCGACGCTGGACCATTAACTACGCGGATGCCCAGTCTTCAGCCGGATGAGACAAGATATATACCACAATGTTCAATGCTCCAACTTAAGACACATTGAGCAGCTGAAGTGGAAAAAATTAAGTTTTTTTTATCAAATCCAAAGAATTGTTGCATAGGTATTAATTTGGTTACTACTTGGGAGCACAATGATGACCTAAATGACACTCCTGCCCCTCCCTTTAATATCAAACAACCATTTTCATAAAACCACTACCTTTAATTTATCTCTAGGACACTCTACTCTGAAATAAAGACTATAACTAGTTTTGTGCTTGCATACTCAATTTGGAAGAGAGTTGGCCATTATTACTGAGAGAAAAAAGCAAATTTTTCGAACTATTTAATTAAACAATTTGAAATGAAAATCGCTGCCAATAAAACCACTCATTGACCATGTACAATCAAAATGTTCGAAAATGGCGAAAATCAAAAACTGCATTGATTCCATTTAATTGTTCGGCAGTGTATGCCCACAAAGAGTGGAAATAATTGACAACAGTTCGGTATAAAACTACAAAACCGCCCGAAGCGTACACGCAATTCACTCAAATTAAACCACCCGCACAATCAAGGCAATCGGCAAGTCATTGGACATGCAGAAAAAAATGAGAGAAGTTAACTAATTGCAGCCAGCAACAATTCAAACAAACCACTCATGCAATTAAGAGCGTCAATTTTTTTCCACTACCTGATTTCCACTCACCCTCACGCTGAAAGAGTTCGGCGACAGCTCGATGCGCCACCAATTCTTTTATGTTAGGAAAGGTCTCATTGCTATTGTTCTTGTGCGCGTCAAATGAAATGAAATTCGAATGAAAATTACAGATGAAAATCAACAGCGCCAATTAATGTGCGACAACTTCCTGCCATCTTATGCCTATATACAAACCGACTTCGCGTTTGTCTTGCTCTTTCGCCAAAGTTGTAAGTGCAATGAGCAAGAAAATCGTGGGCTGAGAAACAAAATGAAAAAAAAAAAACGCGACGGCAAAATCAACACGTAACCACTTAAGAGTCAATTACTCATTGATATGCATGAAGTGGTTTTAATTTGAGTATTTGTCGACGTTGCGCTTTTTGACGTTTCTCCCGGCATTCTGAATTTTCTTAGTACGAGGGAGAGGGCATAATATGCGGTTTGCGGTTAAGGCTACACAATTAGGTGGGTTGTGCGCGAAAATGAGCTTGCTTGCTCATTTCCTTTTGATATTGAATATTTAGCATGAAAAAAATATTATTTGTTATGAATACCATGACATTGATTCTTTTTAATCTAAAAGCATGAAGTGAATTTTTGTATTGAATTTTTGTTGTGTTTGTTCTCATAGATACTGAGTAAAAGGTTGTTGTCATAATACAAATTCTTCACATTCTTTCAAGCCATTGCTAAAGGGTTTCATTTATAATTTTCTTCTTCTTATTCTTCACCAGCATAGACACCGCTTACGCGATTCCAAGTTAACAATGGCGCGCCAGTCCTTCCTTCTTTTCGCAACGTGACGCTAATTGCAGATTCCAAGCGAAGTCAGGTCCTTCTCCATCTGGTCATTTCAACGGAGTGGAGGTCTTCCTCATCCTCTGCATCCCCCGGCTGGTAATGACCCAATTCTGGAGAACGTCTTGGAATCGACATATTGCGGTCTTCGGCAACACTTGTCTGCGTGGCAGCAGTATTTTCATTACTTCGAGCGGTTCTTTGTTTTATTGGAACTAGAACATTTTGTAAAGCTGGACAATTATTACGACTATACTGGCAAAAGCGCAGGGTGGCAGTGTTATAATCCAATTTCATCTGGTTTAATATTGTCGAAGGACAGTGCATTAAAACTTTTAGAGAACGTGAAAACGCCCCGATTAATTGAGCTTTGTGGGCGTGGCGTCTTGTGCTTAGAGCTTATTCTTGATAAAAAGCTAAATATTGAGGACAAAGTTAGAAAAGCATCGTTTGTCTTATATTGCTGCAGAAGAGGTGTGGGGAAAAGATAAAAACTCACACAAAGGATGGTGTTTTGACTCTACGAAGCCACAGTTAAGCCAATATTGTTATATGTTGAATTCGTTTGGTAGTGGGTGTTCAAAAAACTCACGCTAGCTAACAAGCTTAGGCGTTTTCCAAGAGCGGCTATCATCAGTATTTGCAGTGCACTACTGACTATGTTATACCAACAAATGGTAGCACCCGTGGGTATTGCCGGCAGGTGTGTAGCTACGACGGTATTCTCCTTTCACTCAACTGCACTCCTTAAATACAAGACCACTGCGTCGCAGAGGCCACTACAGGTTTATCTCTGCTCACATACCGACGAGGGACATTTGAATGGGGAGAAGTCGCTGCACTGAGTTTGTTCACAAATGGGTCGCGGATTAGCGGGAACATTGGAGTGCAAGTTTTCTGTTAGGAATTTTCCGTCAGTCTCTCCTTTAGATTACCGGACCACTGAAGTCTTTGTCAGGCTGAAGTGGCTGCTATAAAGCAGGCGTTAGGCGTATCGCTAAGAAGTGCAGCCTCTTTCATTCACTCCAACAACAGAGTGGCAATATCAGCGCTGAGTTTGGCAACTGTGCGCTCAAAGCTAGACAAGAAGTGTTTTTTTTCAGTAGAAATTACAGCCAGCTACTTCGTCATCAGATTCGTTAGATTGCCGGATCATATTAGAATCGATGGAAGTGCGAAGCCGATGAGTTAGCCAAGGAGGGTACAGATGCACTGCTAATATCGGAATGAGATCGATTTGGACATCCACTGGTGTCTTACTTTCTAGCAGGCGCTGGTCAATGACCGGATCCGTGCGACTGACAGATCCGTTTGACCTAGATTATATTGCAGGACATCATCTGAGGCCTTAGCAAATATCATCTTAACGCAATAGTAGTCGTTCTTACTGAACATTGTCCAATAAAAACTCTTGCTCAGGCAAGGAAAAACTCTTAACGGACGCTAGTTTCTAAACTTGTATTGAAGAGAGTGAGATGGAAACATTCAGCCACTTTCTTCTCCACTGCCTAGCCTCTGCAATACTATGGATAAAATATCTCGGCAGTCTTACCTTCGGCGAACCAGGAGGCATTGGCAAATTTGTTATAGACTCAAAGGGCTTTGTAGATTCGTAAGGATTTTATGGTCTCTAGTATAGAAGTTAGGTATCAGTAGAATATAGAATCTTAGGTATCACAACGAGTCGATGTCCAAATGAAATCGCTGTTTGAATTGACCTTTTTTAGTCATGCTTAAAAGTATCGCCTTACGTAAATACAGTTTTATCTGCGTTTTGAGTAATTGAGTATATACAAACAAAGCAAAAAAAACACGAAATCACAACCGAATAGTTTAGCATGTTTTGTTTAATGACTCACTTATTTAGCAGACATTAGCCCTGATATTTGAATTACATGCATTATATATGAGCTGCAATACAATAGTGCATTTGCAGGGTATATACTGGCAGAGCATTTTATCATACAGGGTGCGACAAAATTAACGAAAAATTGAGTTTAGGTTAAAATGAGACTTCAATGAAGAGGAAAAGTAGAAATTTAATATTGTTGGATGAAAAAGTGGCTGCTAGAGGGATGTCTGAAAGATATTTCCTGTGCTTTGAAGGAGTACTTTCCTTTCTTTAATTGAACATATGATAGTTATAAGCTTGTTTCAAAGAATTGCGTTGATTTTTAATACATATGTATACTTTTTTTAAACATTGCACTTAAATTTAATTTTCTATACAGAGCTCTTTCAAACAAAGCCACAGCTACATTATTATACATTTAAAAATTTAAAATATTAATTTCGATTTTGCAACAAATTAATTTTCAAATTGAAACATGCAACATTTGAATTCAATCGGGTACCATGATATGCACAAACAACTTTTTCGAATATTTTTAAATTGTCTTTTATACGGTTTCGAAACTAAAGTTGTTGACATTCAACTTATTTGGGTCACTCTGTGTTTGTGTTTGTGTAGATTTTAGCTGCTAATGGCTGCCAAATTAGTGCTTTAATGGCTTCAGCAGTGCGCTGTAGCAACTAGTACAGTTTTATTGACATAACCCAAATTGTATTGCAAGTAGTATTTGCATTAACGGTACAACAGTTACTGCCGCAAGTTCGTATTTGACTTTTGTTATAGCACAACTGCACAAAAGCGGTTGTATATAAGGCACTTTCACCAGTTCCATGTAAATGTAGCTGGACAAATACATAAAGAAATATATACGCATAGGTATATGCATGTGGGGCAGGTGAAAATTTTTCAGTCAAGGCTTCCCTTGCTTTGCTTGTTCGGCTTGTTTGAAGTTTGTTTATATATGACAGCCTCATTTTTGAGAATTTAGTGTAATTTAGGCTTATACGATGAGTTGGACAGATAAATTTATATACAAGAACAATAATTTTAAGTTGAACAGAAGCTTTAATACCCTTAATAAAAAGAGAAAAAAAGTCTATAAAAGAATGGGGATTCAGTATGTAGGACAGCTTTATATATTCAATAATGCTCCGATCTGATCAATTTGGTGTAATATTATAACGTTGCCTTAGGCAATAACCCATTTCTTTTATTATAGATACCAAATAAGGTAGTTTTCCATACAAGGACTTGATTTTGACCGATCATCCGATCATCACAATTCCTTTGGAGATTATACCATTACTTTGAGCAATAATTCCCACGAAATATCGTGAAGATATGGAGCTTTCCACACATCACTTGATTCCGATCGCACTGTTTGTACGGCAGCTATATGCTAAAGAGGTCGGCAAAAATTCCTCTTAGTTGTATCCTTCGCGCGGGTGTTGACTTGGCAATGGGTGTCGCAGCTTACAATGTCATGATCTCATGCTGGCTTCTGTCAGAGCCGTAATAATGCAGGCATGTGGCTCCTAGCGAAGGCTGACGTATTTTCCCAGCTTTCCCTTGGATGTTGGACTGCTTTGTATGCATCCTCAGAAATAGGTGAATAACTAATACAACGGCCATTGCTAATAAGGTTCCTGGCGGTAGGTATAAAACACTAGGGACAGAAACCCCCAAATCTCATGGAGGAAAACAAAGGAACGAAACGGACTGAAATATCGGTCCAAACGTCGGTGGCAGATGAGGCTGCTACAACAGCGATGTTATGGGCTGTGTCGCCAGCAGCACATCCACTAGAACGGGTGAAGTTTGCGGTAAGTGTAGTACTACTGCCAAACCAGCTTTACAGCCCACGGGTGCCACTGTCCATGAAGACTCGGAACCAAGAAAGCGCTGTAAGCATTAACGCAGAAAAAGAAGAAAAAGAGCTGCTTCGCTCTCCTAAGCAGGCGATCGAGGGTTCAGGTTCTGGTAACAAGAGGGATCCCCGGAAGAAGCCAAACAAGAAAGGGTTGAAGGCAAAAGTGAGGTACAAGGCGGCAGTCTAAATATGTAACCCTCTTGAGGGTAAGTGCAGCTATAAGGAAGAAGAGTAGAAACGGTTGGCTTGGGCTGGAGAGTAGGTAAAGAATAGACGGGCACACTTCGCCACTCGAAACTGGTGTAAGGCCTCGCTGGAAAGATGCAGCGTTGGACGGAGAGCGAATCGAAGCCGCCACGAAAAGATGAAGTGCAAAGGTCTATCCTGGAAGCTAGATTTCCAGCACGCGGACAAACCGCCAACGTCCAAGTCAGCGGCGGTAGCCAATGAGATTGCGGAACGTCATTTGACCCTCGCGCTCATAGACCGCAGTAACTCGTTGAGACAAATGTCACAAAAGCGGTCGAAAATAGTACAAATTAAGCTATTGGAAGCACTTTTCTCGATAATGGATGCCGAACCGAGCGCACCCATGCCGTCATTTGATGGAGCAGGATGGCTAAGCGGAGTCAAAATGTTAAATTGTAACGACGACGTGACGACACCATGAGTAAGGGAAGCGGTCGGAAGGCTTCCAAGCCTGTGGGAAGGAGCGGAACTGGAGGTGGTGGACACATAATATGCTCTGCGGCTGTTACAGTGACAGAATCCGGACGTGCCAACTAGCGACTGCAGGGTGCTAAGCGTGCCGAAATTCATCAACGAAGATGGAGACCAAAGCAACATACTCCATATCAATAAGGCGGGTTCGGGAAGATCATGTGGGGCGTTGTGGGGCGTGTGCTTATAGAGCCAGAAGCATACAAGACTTGCAACTAGCGAATATTTAATCAGATAATGCGTGTTAAAATTGTATTAAAGCGGACTCATGCGCTTAAACCACTCATTATCTGCATATATAAGACCCACCCGCAACAACAACAATATTTACAAATTCGCTGCCGGATGCGGTGTGGACAGCAGCAAGCAAAGTACAAACAATGTCGCATTAATGCAAGTAGGCGCAAACAACAACAAATGGTTAAGTGCGAAAGAATATGTTGTTGTTGTTGTCGCTGCCTTTCGGCTCGTTCGACCACAATTTCAATTAAATATAATTAAGTGCATGTCAATAATTACATTTTAGCCATTAAAAAGTCATTTAAGTGCTTTATTGCATTTCGTTGGCAATATTATGCATACAACAACAACAACAGTGGCAAAAAAATAAGGCCGCGACGGCAGCGAGAAACGCGCGTTTTTATATAGACGCTTTAAAGTTGCTAAAGCGCTTTGTTTGTTGTTGTTGTTTTTGATACAGTCACACACAAACATACAAATTAAAAATCAACCCCTAAATATATAAAACAACAACACTTACAATTATCGCTACATACGCATACACTTCTCCACGCGCTGGGTTCCTCGCTCTGCTCTCCTCTCTTTGTTACACATAAACTCCGCATTTGATTATGTAACTGTTTAATAGCGCTGTGCATTTTAAATAAATTGTTCTACATTAAGCAAAAGCAAAAGCAAAAATGTGCCAGCAAAGTGTTACAAACTTTGCTACAACAACAACGCATACAGCATGCGGCATATCGCGCGTATGTTGTAATGCGCCTAAATGTATGCTATTTGAGTTAAAATTAATATCTTTTGGCGTTTATCGCGTGCGTGCGCGCATTTATCGCTGTGCACTGTGGCGAGCATTGCAAATTAAATTTATTACTGTACTTTTAATTATGTTGCATTTAATGAATTAATGAGTAGCAAAATGTCAGCGCAAAAGGGTGCGCCAAACGCACACGCCACTGATTAATGTCATATTCCTTTTTTCGCATATTTTTTGTGCGCTAATTTTATACGCGCACTTTTTTGTCGCGGTTATAAATCAAGAGTTATCTTGAAAGTTGGAATTTAATTGGAAAATACGCCGCGGCTGATGATGGCTTTGCGTTCTTTTTTCGCTTACTGAAAAGTGTGGCTTATTTTATTCTAATGAAATCGAGTTCGCTCTTATTGACCGCTTACAATGAAGCTGAATAATGAAAATGAAGAAATAAAGTAAAAAAAAGGAAATATAATAAGTGCTTAATGCTTTCGTCGATTTTCCTGGAAGCACGGTTTACTGCGGAAAATTCTAAAAAATTCTGTCAGATAAAAGTTGAATTAATTTCGAATAAAGAAGTAAGTATATATTTCAGGCTTTTTTTAAATGGTTAACATTTAATGCTGAGAATATGGATATTTTCTGTCATAGTCAAGTCTATAAAGAAGACTTTCTTAAAATCTCTGGTTAATCGGTCCAATAAAACCTGAAAAATCGTTGGTATTGTTTTGAGAAAGACAGTTTCAAGAAAACGCGTTTTTTCTGACAGAAGCAGTTTGGCAGCCGAATAAGCAAAATATCTACATACATATTTATAGTAAATCTACATACAACAAATACTGAAATGCATTTTCCAAATAGATTAGATAAAGGCTTTAAGTAGTTATGTTAAGTTAAGTTAAGAGTTCCATTCTAAAAGCCATCTCACTTGGGAAACTTGGAACGCCAGAACGTTGTGCTACCTTACTAGTAATAATATACATAGATCACTACACCTTCACATATCAAAAAAGCACTTTGAGCCTATCACAAATTGTTTGAGATGGCTAGTGTCAGTTTCGGCTAAGTCTTCTGGTTCGTTGAAGGTAAGACTGCCGAAATATCTCAACTTAATTTTAGCAAAGGTTGGACAATGTAAAAGGAAGTGCCTGAATATTCCCACCTCACCTTCCTCTGTACAATTTTGACACTTGCGTCCCACAATACTTTTAGCCTATTGAATAATGTTTTATAAGAACTGCTAAGATAGCGGCAAGATAAACTTTCCTAAGGGAAAGCAGTTCAGTAGATTTTCTGCGTTCTACTATATTACAAAAGGATCTTGTAGTCACACAGGAGATCTCGTCGACCAACGCCTGCTAAGCGCATGTGAGGTTTCTTGCACTAATGCTAGAATTCAAGACGCCAATGGTTATCCAACACGATTCCAATCCGATGTGAGTGGGGCAAGGGTGCGCTCTGTTGCTAGTTTATCGGCTTTGTAGTTAGCAGCGAATTCGCTATGACCAGGCACTCAAACGTAGCTGATGAAGAAGTAGTGAGGACAGACTCTCCTTGACTAGCTTTGTTAACACCGTTAGCAGGTTCAGCTCTGGTGGAGTCGCTCTGGTGACGAATCCTATAAGAGGCTGCATTTCATAGTATTATGTCTACTAACACCTTACTAGTAGCCAATCTTGCCTGAAAAACACTATAGCGTTTCGGTAGCCTAAGGTTAAGATTGACGTAGTGCTCCTTGACGGAACCTTCATCTACAATGCTCTTTCCTAACTTCGACCCATCCGTGAAAAGGCTCACTGCGGCTCTTCTTTCGACGCCTCCTTATCGTCATATCCCTTTTTGGTATGTATGTGAACAAAAGGCGACAGAGGTAGCTCCTGCGTCGCTGTGATTAGCAATGCAATTGAAGGAGCAGACAATTTCGTCGCGTTCTTGTTCTGATCCATACATATACCCAAATTAAAAGCTAATTTGACTAACTGGAACCGAACATTGGACATTTGGACGTTCTCGTATAGACAGAAGCAAGCAGTAGTCACCTGGTGCCAGGAACGGACTTAAGGTTGATGTATACGAACTTCCGAACCATGCTTTCTCAGCATCGAGCGAGTCAATATTCCTCTCCTAGTGATTCACCTGGGCAATCGCTTTTTTTAGACTATCCAATTATTGACAGTACAGGTCCGATTTAAAAGTTTCATCCTCAAAATATATTGGATAAAAACAATCAATAAACTGTGAGAAAAGTTTTCTTTATACTAAATCAAATTTTTCTAATGCAATATAGCATACACCGCTCGCACTTATGGTATACAACGCTAGATACATATTACCATCTATTGCTACAATGATTGATTTCATTTAAAAAAACATACATATTGAGATTATGGCAAAGATTTACTATAAAAAATCAGTGTTATCCAAATTCTTCTTAAATAGTTTAGATAGTAGCCAAAATACAGGTCCTCAGTTAACCGAAATTACTCAATATTAACATATAGTATGGTGGTTGGTTGGTAGAAAAGGGAAGGTGAATGAGCACTAGACATTAGGCGGCCGCACTTAGGCCAACATTAGACTCATTGTGCTGCCGGGTGTTAACCAAATTAACCCTTATCCAGCACCTCAGTGGATATGGTAAGAAATCCGATTTTTTTCGACCCCAGCTGCACAATGTCTCTTTAATTTTAGTAGTGGGAACCATGGAATATATCCCGTCTCATCCGGCTGAAGACTTGGAATTCACATACTATAGATAATGTTCCAGCGTCTCATTATCCACCTCTACTCTGAATTCCAATTTTCTATATTTCTGAAGATGAGATCCTAAGAGTAGGTGCCCTGTAGTAATCCCAACATTTTTCCTAAGCTTCCTTCTGACTATAAGTACGAGCTTCTTGGTCTGTTCACCATCAACACTACCCAAAGTAACCTTGTGCTATGTCCAGCGTTGTTTGTGTTCCAAGACCTGAGCTGGTTGTCCTCGATATCTAACCTATCTCAAATACTGTAATGCTTCCTGATTCTACTAAAATATCGCACTTATTGACGAAATTCTTCCATAGAAAATTTTTGTTGATTTTATTCAATAACTATTTTTATTTCATTGAGTTGCTTTTAAGTCATAAAATTCTTAAAGCATGACTTTCATTTTCTTCAAACAAAATTTTTATGCTTTTATTTCTTTTATTTTAAAAATGAAAATAAT
This sequence comes from Bactrocera tryoni, assembly GCF_016617805.1. Lineage (NCBI taxonomy): Eukaryota > Metazoa > Arthropoda > Insecta > Diptera > Tephritidae > Bactrocera > Bactrocera tryoni. Next base: position 14,809,053 of record NC_052500.1, read on the forward strand.
TCACTCTCAACAATGCAAATAAAAGTGCTAAAGCTGATTAAATTTCATATGAAAATTACCTTGGCAAATATACAAAATATTTTTTCACATATGTATGCACTTTTCGAACATTCGTACACAAACAAACATATACTTGAATATGTGATGTTTAACTTGGCTAAGCGCAGAACTTTATTTTGCTACGTTAAGTGCCATTTTATGAATGTTTTATAAATATTTGCATGTGCTATATGTATGTATGTATGTGTCGTAAAATGGAAAGGTTATGTAAATAATAAACGAAAATTTGTTGCCATGTGCTTTATGCCATTAGTTTAATAAATTATGACTCAATTTGAAGTGAACGTACTTGAAGAAAAAGGCAACCCAGTGGGAATAAGTAGGCCTATTGCTTTATTCAGATTTTTTATGTTAATATTAATTTTATTTTTCATTTTAGTTTTAACTTTAATTTGACGTTTAATTTTTTTTCAAATTTAGTCATAATTTTGATTTTGATTTTATTTTAATTTTGACTTTGATTTAATTTTAAGTTTAACTTTAATTTTAGTCTTAATTTTAGTCTTAATTTTAATATTAATTGTGGTTTTAAATTTAATTTGAAGTTAAGTCTTATTTGTAATTTAAACTTAGTTTTAGTTTTGGATTTAATTTTAAATTTAATTTTAATTTTAAATGTAGTTTAAATTTAAATTTTGATTTTAATTCTTATTTTAACTTTAACTTTAATTTTAATTGTAGTTTTAATTTCAATTTCAACCTTAATTTTAATTTATTTCTAATCTTAATTTTTATTTTAATTTTCATATTTGTTTTAATTTTAACTTTAATTTATGTTAATTCAATAAATTAATTGTTTTAATTTTAAGTTTAAGTTTAATTTTAAATTAAAGATAAGTTTCAGTAACATTTGTAACTAAATTAATTTATTATTTTAATTGAATTTAAATTTTAAATTTATTTCAATTTTAATTTAATGTTTTTATTTTCATTTCTGGTTTCAATAATTTTTGTAGTTTAATTTTAATTTTAAGTTAAAGTTAAATTACAGTAACTTTTGGAATTTAATTTAAATTTAATTAATGTGTTGTTTTAAATTAATTTTATTGATCAAGTTTAAGTTTAAGTTTAAGTTTAAGTTTAAGTTTAAGTTTTAAGTTTAAGTTTAAGTTTAAGTTTAAGTTTAAGTTTAAGTTTAAGTTTAAGTTTGCTTAAGTTTAAGCTTTGCTTGTTTAAGTTTAAGTTTAAGTTTAAGTTTTAAGTTTAAGTTTAAAAGTTTAAGTTTAAGTTTAAGTTTAAGTTTAAGTTTAAGTTTAAGTTTAAGTTTAAGTTTAAGTTTAAGTTTAAGTTTAAGTTTAAGTTTAAGTTTAAGTTTAAGTTTAAGTTTAAGTTTAAGTTTATGTTTAAGTTTAAGTTTAAGTTTAAGTTTAAGTTTAAGCTTTAGTTTAAGTTTAACTCGCTAAAATATAACAACTAAAATTTTTTTCTTCTGAAACGTCCTCTAAATAAAATTTTCGTATATTCTTACAGGCAAGCTGTCATACACACATGCCTTCACGGCCGTTATAAGCGTATATTTGCAGAAAGGTTGTCATTTGTCTGTATGCGTTTTCTCATAAGCTGAAGTTCCTTTACAAGTGCGAAATTTTAAAGCAAGTAAACTCACATATGGAACCATGAACAGTTGAAGAGCAAACAGCTTACAATTTAATAACGATTCAATTTACTTATTATTTCTATATGTTTGGCATATACATATGTACAGTTGTAGGTAATTTGCTCTAAAACGACTACTACAGCATAAAAGCACATGCGAAATGAGTTCGAGAGCAAGCACTTCAGCAACTTTTGAAATTCGTAAATATTTTCTCTTATTGTTTGTTGTTGATGTTTGTAGCAGTTACTCAAATGTATGGCATGTCACACATACAGACGCACATTCGGGTATAAATTGAGCGAATATGCATGCATTTAAGCAAAAATACGGTTCTGGTATTTACACAGCTGGCAGTGGAACTTTCTGTCGAAAAGTACACAGTTTAAAAAACTGTTTAAAAACTCGTTCCTTCGTCTACAATTGAGTGGCGGCACTGCATACAGCAGTAACTACTTTGGCACAGTTACACGCAAATAAGTGTGTGTGCTACCCAAATGCAAATTTAAGGTGGCCGGATATTTTCGTAATGAACTTAGCATGCTTTGCCACATGGTTGCAAATATTTGCCTGAAAGAAAGCAGCGACATTTCTGAGCTTTTGAGCAAATATTGAAATGCTGCTTTAGACAAATAGAGTTTGAGTACAGTTTGAGATGTAAGTTCTCGCTTTGGTTGGATGTTTGGGAAAATTATATGTAATTTTTTTTTTAAACTAAAATGGAAAACGAAATTATTTATGAAAGTTTTAAGTTAGGTGCAATTGATAATTTTTTCGAAACAAAGAAGGTAGCGAAAGAGTAGAATATTGGTTTAAAACTCGAATACTTCTTCAAGTAATCGATTTAAAATATTGTATCGTTTCTCACCTCGAGCTTCTGAAACCCCAACTCCAAATCGTACGCGTCCAATTGTTCGCTGTGCCTACGGCGATGACGCACACCGTCACCGGGCGTCGCCGTCGCGAAAGCGCTCTCCGCCGCCGTTGTGTATATGGTCATACCTGCGTTGCCAGCGTTGGCGGCACCATCAGCGACAACAACAACATTGCCATGCTCATCCATAGTGGCGGCAGTGGCGCCCACGCAGCCGCCAGCGCCGTTGTCATCGTCCGCCGTGACATATTTATCGCGATCACGTTGTCCGCGCGACTTCTGTAACACTGTTTGTCTGCAACGTGTACCACAAGCGATTGCCGATATTTTACTAGCATAATAGTACATAGCCATGTGTCACGTTTGGTCGAAGGTCCGGACGCGTTGCCCGGACATTTGTGTTTACTGGCGGAATATTGATGGCGTGCGACATGTGCGGGCGTGGGCGTGTGTGCTGAAGTGTCCGGTACACCGGTGTGTTGTCATCTTTGCGTGGTGTAACGGATATTTCCGTTTTACAGCGGAGTTTGCGTTGGTTTAAGATTTATTAAAAGTCACTTGCAATTACTTTTTTTCACTTTTTTGGTGTTTGCTTTTTCCAATTTTTATTTTCATCATTTCACTTAAATTTAAAATTTTTTTTTTCACTTTTTGCTTTTGTTTCGCAATTTCCACACTAACTTTTCATTGTTGTGCATGTATTGGTATTGCATTTGGAAAACTATTAATCAGTTTTTGTGTGTGATTTGTTAGTAATTTGTTCTGATCAGCATTTTGCTGTTGTATTTTTTTTGTTGTTTGGTGAGTTTAGTTGAATACTCTCGAATTTCAGCTCATCTGTAAACAGAAAGAAAATTATTCAAATGGTTTTGTGTTATTTTCAACATGGTTTTTTTCTTTTGTTTTTATATACTATATATTCTGACAAAATAGTACCCAAAAATTGGAAATAAAATGCAAAATATTTAAATAATCTTTAATATTTATATCCCCTCCAGTAGTAATACACTTATGTCAACGTTTTTCCTATTTTTTCCATTGTTTTATATTCTTATTTAATTTAGAAAGCAAGTCAATTACAAAATGCCAGTGCGTATGAGTGACATTGTTTATAAATATATTGGGTAGTCGAAAAAGTTTTTTCGTATTTTGTCAATAGATGTCGGTGCAGTCGCATATCTCCAGTGCTACCAATCACAATGTGTCATACTATATAGTGCTGGAAAGGTGAGCTTCATTTAACCGAAAAAACCCAAAAAAAAATTTGGAGAAGTTGAAAAAAAGTTAGATCTGTTTAAAAATGAATGAAAATAATGAAGAAATTCGCTATATTTTGAAATGTTTGTATAAAAAAGGGAAGAATGCAACGCAGGCCACCAACGAAACTTATGAAGTTTACGGAGACGAAGACGATCAGTTCGTGTAGCAAAAGAATGGTTTGCTTGCTTCCGTTGTGGAATTTTCGAATTTTCGATTTACGCTAATGAAAGTTTTACACATAGTGTCTCTCGCGGAAAAATGGCAAAAAGTGGTCGACCAAAATGGCACATATTTGTTTATTTTTTATTATTATAAATATAAAAAAAGTTGAAGTTTGATAAAAAATACGAAAAGACTTTTTCGACAACCCCATATATTTGCTACTTGCGTTTCAACCTTTCATCAATTATATAAATTTACACCTTATGCACCAAAAAATTAATGATTCACAATAATTATGTTCTACTATTATTATTACTGCAATAATTTTATGTTTAAAACGAAAGCCAATTTGAAAATGCCAGTGCGTATGAGTGATATTTTTTAATAATCCCTTTGCTTGCTTATTATCTGTACGTAATTCATAACTGCACACACTTTCAGTAAGTTGAATTTTTCTGTTCTAAAAAAACGTTTCTCATATGCATATATACAAATACATTATGATAAAAAAGTACCCGGAAAGTGTAAAAAACGCAATATATTCATCAATATATAGTTTGTCGACTTTAAAGTAATCTCCATCAGCCGTAATGCACTTATGGCAACGATTTTTTTAGGTCTGAACACACTTTTCATAAGCACTTTTTGGCATGGCCTTCAGCTCTTTTAGCGAATATTGTTTTATCTCTTCGATCGACTGAAAGTGAGGTGCATGGAGCGGCAATTTCAGTTTGGGGAACAAGAAAAAATCACACGCAGCCAAATCTGGTGAATACGATGGTTGATGGTTGGTATTCATTGCGTTTTTGATCTTAAATTCGGTCATAATCGTGGCTCGTTGCATTAACATAGTGTGAAATCCAATAATTGTTCTTCCACAATCATGGCCGTTTTCGACGGATGTTCTCGCGCAAACGCCTCGATACGGCCAAATAGAACTTTTATTGATCGTCTGTCTCTCCGGAACAAATTTATAATGTACCAAACTACGAATATCGATGAATGTGTGATGGGAATTTGCAAGATCAAGCATGTCTAAAGAGACCTGTTTACGGCCCTCCTTTTGAAAAAACTCAGCTTTATCGGGACGAGTCGAGCAAGAACGCGTTTCTTACCCAAAATATCCTCAAAAATCATTCGAATGGGCTCGTGAGAGCTATCGAGCTCTTTTGCCATCTCTCCAACGCTTGCCTAACAGTTTTTAAGCGCCATATCCTTCACTTTTTTAATTTCAATATTTTCATCGGTTGAAAAGGTCGTCCAGAACGAGGCATATCTTCCACGATCGCTCGGCCGTCTTTGAAGGCTTGGTACTATTCGTAGGCTCGTAAACTTTTTCCAATATTCGCAACGATTTCGCATATTAAATTTGATTAAAAATACAAAATTTGAGACAGATTCTTTGTTCGATAAAAAAAATTTCACGTCCTTGAATCAAAAAGTCATCATCACGGTTTTTTCCCTTGTGATCATTTAAAAAATAATTCGCACTCTGTATCAAAATTTCAGAGAGCATCTACTATGCGGTTCCTATCAATCTTATGTCCGTTCTTCCTTATTATTATAAGTTCAGATATACTGATATTAGTCCTGGAAATGTCCACCGATACATACCTGCTATGCAGGGAATATCGCTGCGATAATCGCGTGACATTGAAGAAGCTAATAAGTTTGCGACAAACGTTTTGGAATGAATAGTAACATTTGGCTTACCGAGCGAGGCCTGAAACTTGCCATTGGAAAAAAAGAGATTGCATTGCTAACCAATAAGCATATTCCGATTGTAGTAGACAAGAGGACAACAATAGGGACTCTAACAATACAAATGATTGCCAATTATTTGGGCCTTTAGACACCAAGTTTACGTACTGGGTACAAATCCAAAACTCGGTGGAAACGGCGTCTAAAATGATCGATGGCTAATATCACAAACCGTCACAGGACAAACGGAAGGTTCTAATGTCGACCAATTCTTTATATATTTTTTGTGTGCAAAAAAGGAAGCCAACCAGCTTTCACTGTTTCAATGTTTTTTAGTAAAAAATGTACACACATAAAGTATTTTCTTAACCAATTCACGTAACGAGCAAATGGGAAATGGTATTCAACAAGTCAAAACTGCCGAAATCAGAGAAATCCTTAATTCTTTGTGCTATGAATATTTAAAAATAAACTGTAAATAAGAGAGAGCAGCACATGCAACAAGATTTGCGACAAACCTACGCACGCACACAGTTACAAAGCTATGTAAGTAGATTTACATGAATACACAGGCGGACAAGTGTGTGTGGGCTAAGAAAGACTAAGAAAGGGCTATTAGCACGCCTAGGCGACTACTTCGATATGCTGCAACGTTTGCAAAGCCTTAAGCTGAAGCCTATGCAACAGCATATGCATGCATGTCAATACATACATAAATATTTAATATACACACATATAAATAAATAAGTATATATTGTTATATTTATACGCTTAACGGTATGCAAATACATGTACGTAAGCTTGTGCTGTTATAAATTTCTTATGCACATAAGTAGTGTGGTCAGAAAGCCACAAAGTCATCACTTCTCTACGCGGCAACCCAGTAAGGCCGAGGAACTGAAGAATGCTCTAGCGCAGGGGTGGCGAACGGCGGTTGACAAGTTAGTGGTCTCAAGTAAAGTAGTTGCTGAGTTGAAGTGCTTTTCATCGCTGCTTTCAAATCAAAATTTACGCATATGGAATTTAAAATGAGCATTAGCTTTGATAGCCGAAAGGTTAAATAGCAGCGCTTAAGTGTTGAGAGGGGAGACATTGGCGAGAATTGTGGTCAAAAGAGGGTAAAGCACAAATTTAGAGAAATCCAATAGCTAATGCGGAGTGTTGTTGAAATTGTTTTGCGTTAAACTTTAGAAAAGACAATATGCTGGAAATAAGGCGTCTGAGTTGCAGAGCGGGTTGGCAGCGCAAGATAAAGATAATGCACACTTCCGAATAAGCTAATCATGCTTAGAGGGTTTAAAATTGCATGATTAGCGGTTTACTTTTTATAAGCATAGCTAGCTAGAGAGTAAACTAAAGGGATTTGAGAGTATCCCTTTGTATTGGCATCAGACCAGTTAAGAGGGTATTCTAGTCTACAATAGAAATTTGAAAAAAATTAAATTTTTTAGTAATTCGATAGTTTAGTTATACAAGAATATCTCTCCAAAAGACCGTTTAGTTTTAATTTAAAACTTTTAAATAGTTTCGACTATACCAACAGGAGAAAGAATCACTGGCGCTCCTTATCAAGCCATGAACTGTTGAGGCTTGTGGCACAATACATCGCGGCAGAATTTCCTACCCCGCTCACAAGTGTTCAATTATGTGGCTACAAGCAATAATCTAAGCAAATAGACATTCTCCATACTGCGCGTGTGTTATCTTCACTGATTTTTAATAAACCGATACTTGAACATATTTGCGCTCGAACACAGAATTACACATATTACAGTGCCTCTATAAGCATGTACATGCGTTTAGTGCCTAACTTCGTTACACATAAATCACTGACATTAAAAGTTCGTGTATTATACACTGGGGAACAATTTCGCGGCAAGAAACGGGCATAAAAGCAACAAGCTCACTTATTTTGCGTGGCAATTCGCATGTCCGGAAGTAGGCGCATGTGTGAAAGTTTGCTTAAAGATTCTTTTGTGTGTACGTGATTGGCTAGCCTAGGAGCTTATCAATCGCCAGATAACTTCAATTGACTTTTTATTGTACGCAGTAAATAAATTAAGTCGAAGAATTGGCAAAACTTCTGCACTTAAGTAATGTGAACGACATAAGTTGGCTAACAACGGTGTACAAGCATAACTGAGAGTGGGTGGAGTTGGAGGTGATGGGAGGTGTTTGATTCAACTTCCTATGTGGACATGATGATGTACTGTATACACACATACATATACAAATCATGAAGCAATTAATATAACGGAATAAAACATTGCACCAGCAATTCCTTTAGAGTATTCCACCATACAACCAAAAAATGCGTAATCTCACACCCAAAACTGTTCAAACTCATCGGTACCGAATCCATAACTCGAAGTCTCTCTAACTCGAGTGATTTTTTGTGGATTATGAGGATTCGAGTTAGTGAAGTTCAAATGTATATATAATTGTTGGATTCCGAATCTCTGGTTGACGTTTTGTTTTTCACCGGGCTGAATGTCAGGACTCGACGACCGAGACTCTCTCCCCCCACGAGTCCCACACCAAATTTGCGCTCCTTTATATGTCCACTGCAGTAAATGCCACAAAGACCAACTCGTCTCAGTCCTTGCCTCCATCGATTTCTTGGACGGCGGCAATGTCAGCCTTTACTCTTACGAGGACATCAACCAGCTGGGCAGCTGCATGTTCCCAATTAAGAAACCGGACATTCCAGGTGCATGCCTTTAAATCGTAATCCTTTGCAGGGGTGGTTATCAAAAGGAGGGTCTCTCAACCAAGGCTAATTTTTTCTTTTCATTGGAGGTGTTTTCTACGTGACGGGTCCCAACCCTGTGCCCAACCCTCGTGAGGGATGTTTCGCCTTCTCACTTTAGCTCGCTTTTAAGGCTACACAGAATGTAATAGGTCAAAGACCGGAAGTCGTGAGCTGCTAGAGTCGTATGTATAACCATATTTTCTGCCTTTCCCAAGTGAAATGCAATCAGAGAACTTTCCTCACTTGCGTGAACTTGTACACATGGCTCCATCTGCCTTTAAAGTATTTCCCCGGCTTTGATTCTAGCAAGTTGTTGCTATGAATATTAGTATTTCGACAGGTGTAGACTTCCGTTGGTGACAGACATCGCTTGTAAGAAAATATTTCGAAGTTATTGCTATCTATCAAAAGGGTTCTGTTAGAAACTCAGTCAAGAATTGAAGGATAAAATTAATTTTCACTTCACAAAAACCGTAAATGAACCTAACTTGTAGTCATTATCGGTGTGATGCAAATAAATAATAGAAAATATCAGAAACTAAAAGAGGAGATTGGGCATTTAAAGGGATTCAATCAGCGATACCCCGAAATTCTGTCCTCCTTCAACTGCTACTCGTAGCAACTTTTTCCCTGCTCACAAACCGACGAGGGATGTGGATGGGGAGGAGTTGGTTAAGTGAGCGTATACACGGAAGGGTCGAGACTAGGTGGGAGGAATAGAGGTTGAAAGGTTGATACGAAGCGTAGCCTCCTTCAGGGAGGTGCGCATTCACTCCGGTATCCGAGCGGCCGTTGAGCTCGCGAACTGTGTTCTCAAAACTTGACAAAGAGTGTCTGTCCTCACTAGAAATTGCATCAAGCCACTTCACAATCAGCCTCATTTAAGTGCCTGGTCATAGTGGAATCGGTGGCAACTGCATGGTCGATTAGCTAGCCAGAGGGGGCAACCTTGGATTTTCATTGGTTAGCACTGGACCAGTGGACCTCGGGTACGCTCAGCATGCGCTGATCGTTGACCTATTCCTGTGCAAGTGATATATCCTTTGCACCTAGAGTAGATCCCTTGAGATCGTTCGCACGTCTTGTCCTTAGCAAAGTTCATCATGACGCAATAGCAGGGATTCTTGCTGGGCATTGTTTACTAGGAATTCATGCGGTAAGCCTTACATTGACGGACGAAAGTTGTTAAAGTTGTATGGAAGGTGAGGTGGAAACAACCTGCAATTTTTTCTTCATTGCCCAGTGTTTGCAAGGCGGAGGATGTAACATCTCGGTGGTCTTACCTTCGGGGAACCAGGAAACAAATTTGCTTTTGGCTCAAAGCGAGCTTATAAAAATTCGTTAATACCTGAGCCGGGTGTTTGAATATGAACAGAGATAAATGAAGTATCATAACCACCTTAATCCCGGTTGATATATCATACATTGCTTGTTAGTAAGAAACAGACTCACCCTCACAAAAGTTGTAAGAGGATTTAAACCAGTTCACTTCACTGCTGGGTATATTCAGACATAAATATGTTTAAACTCTAATTCAATACTGCAGTAAAGCTTTCTTCGCCTTCATATTGTTCACTTAATAAAAGCGTATTGGATATTTCTTTATGTGATTCCTCAGATGCGTATTCTTCATCGCGCTATATTATCTAGTTTCTTCCATGCTCGCTATGCTTTCTCGCACTTCTTTTCTAACTTTTCCAATTTTGCTGTGTTGCGTAAAAGTTTCGCACAAAACCACCTCTTCCACTTCATCAAAACGCGGAGCAAAAATGCAAATACAAAACAAGAAGGGGTTAGAATTATGTTTCTTCGGTCCTGCCATGCGTTTTGCAACTTCGGACGCATTTTTATTTTTGAAAGTTTTGCGTTTATTTCACGCTTTGGCTTGCTGTCAATACTTTTCCTTTTTCTCGCGCATTATTGTTGTGCGTTCATAAGAAGAGAGAGAATTAAGACGGCCGCTTTTAGGCATCTTTAGCCGTCACCGGCAACGCTAGTTAACCTTTGGCTTTTGCTCACTTTGCTTTGGGTCTCACTTTGGGCTTGCTTAGGCGCTTAAAATGTCATTATCATCAATCTTTTTTGTTGTTACTTTTACATCGCATATTGTTGTTGGGCGTTGAGCGTTCGATTGCAGCGTATGCAAAGTGTCAATTTTGTTGTGCGCCTGTCAGCTGGCTTGACACTTTCACTTTAAATGCGATGACCCTTTTTCCTTTTTATTGCGCATATGGGTGTATGTGCCTTAACATATATTGATGATAATTGTGTGGGTTGGATTTTCCAATCTTTGTTGTGTATGTGTTTTTTTTGGAATTTTCGTTAATGCTTGTTTGTGCTTGGTGCTTGCGGATGATAGGAGACATTATGTGGTAAATTCCTACTTAATAAACCGTAATGTTGTTCGCTGTGAAAAAGGTGTTTAATGTGGGAGGACATCATTCAGGGAGATATTTGTGCGGTTGCGGGCTTTTTTTTAGGATAGTTGAGGAAGAACTTTGGTTGCATTAACTTATTTGAAATAGTTTGAGCCAGATTTTTTCCAATTTTCAATTTCCGCCAAAAGAATATATTTGTACTGACTCATACGTTTTTGATATTTGAAACATATAGTAGTATATTACGAGTATCCCTCTGGTATAATCTGCATCAAATACCTGTAGAAAACCACCAGCTCAAGTAAAACTGATATTAATTTAATTACTAGGACGTAAAAGTTCCCAAATATACCTCGTCTCTCCCTTGGATGGTCACATTTTCAAGTTATTGTTAAGATAAAATACCTTAGGGTTACCCTTGATAGAGAGCTGTCGTAATTCATTTTCAACTATAGTAGATTGGATATAGAAAGGATTGCATCAGATGCTTTTTAAGTGTTGCTGCAGAAGAGCTTTAGTCAAAAGGTGGGGACTCTTACCTAAAGTGCTGCCTTAGGTGTGCAAACCATAGTCAAGCCAATTATGTTCTACGGTGTATTCGTATAGTGGAGCGCGCTCGAAAACGCTACACTTGCTCTGCAGCTTGAACGTGTTCAAGAGCGGTCTCATTGGCATTTTCGGTACACTGCGGGCTACACCAATAATAAAACTTAATGCCATTTTACACAAAACACCCGTGGACTTTGCGGGTAGGTATATATATCTCTGCACAGTGCACTTTAAGGCATTTAGTTTCTTGACACATTCCCATATCACGTTCGATTTGTTTGTGCAGGATAATATTGCCTACAGGGCAGCACGGCTATCGCTGCTCTCATACCGATGAGTGATATGTAGACAAAGAGTCTCTGGAGAAGAGTCGCAGTGAGTTCTTTAAGAATGAGCCGAAGTTAGGAAGGAGAATATTCTGTAAGGAGCACTCCGCCAAGCTTAGTTTTGGCTACCGGGCTATTCTAGTGGTTTTCAAGCAGAAATGGCTGTTTAGAAGTGTAGCTTCTTTCAGGGAGGTGAGCATGCACTCCGACAGCAGCAGCAGAGCGGCGATATTAGCATTGAGTTCAAGGAGTATCTGCCTTTCTTAGAAATACCATCTAACTGTTTGGTCATCAGACTCATTTGTGTTCTTCAGAGCATGGATCCTTTTCCCTGTTTACATCGGAGTACAAACTAGTTGGATCTCTGTTGTCATCTTGAGTTCTAGCACCAGGACTAATGGACCAAGCGCGTGCTTAAAAGCCGTTGGTCGTAGAACGCCTTATAAAACCTATTGTGGAATTTGTCAGGAGGTAAAAGAAGAAGAGTCTATAGAAGATTTTCTATGCGATAGTTTTATATATCTCCGTCAGGGTGGTAAGGTTGAGATAAGTTTTCATCGAGACCACCCAATAGTAAGCCCAGGAAATGTGCTGTTTCAACAAGTTTAACCTTCTAACGAAGCTGCGCGAGGGTTACTTTCGATTCTCGCGCTAACTCGAGCTCGTGGTCTGCAATGGGTGGTGGTTTGACTCCAAGTACGCCATTCACGGAGATGGAGTATGTAAAGGTATTTATTGCTCCACAGTGAATGGCGGTGAGTCTTGTGGGCGTATTGTCTTATGTCGTCCTTAACTTAACTTAAGGAAATACCTCTTTTAAGGTTTTAGGAGACGGTTCCACTTCAAGCCGAGGACTGCAGGAATGGTTTCTACGAAAACACATCAACAGAAACTGGCTTGAAGAGCAGTTCATTATGCTCCTTAACTGAGGGCATACGGACCTAATTGAGCGGATGTTCCATCGGAGACATCAAGAGGCATCCCATTATAAACACGAGTGCGGCTTCCTCGTCTGCGACTCACTTCAGCCGGGCGACCATATTGGTGGGGCGTAGTTAAGGACCAGATGACCGATTGTCTTATATGTTTTCTATACTTTGGCAATAATCGGGGTCGTATGAAGAGTGAAGAAGCACCGGCTGTATTTTTCGTAGATTTAACCCCGTTTGGAGCGGTGAGTATTAGATTATAGGAAAATAATCTCAACATATGGTTCAGTATAGTTTTTTATTGATTAACTTTATCAGGAGTACAAGTTATTTTAGTTTCGTTGGTTTTTCAATGAGCCGCTTGAAGGCCTAGGAGCGTCGTTAAACATCCACCTTATCTACCTGCTTACTGACGTTTGCTTATGATTGACTTGTTAGACGAGAAATATTAAACACAGCTCACAAAAATAGTTTCATAACTAAATTAAAGGTTGTTCTATAAAATTTCTATAAAATATTTCATTGATCAAAGCCAGACGAAACATGCGGAGAAGACTTATGAGGCTTTTTCACGGTGGCGAGTTAAACGAAGTTCTCTTAAATGCACTAAATTAAAAACAAAATATGTCTTTTTTTTGTGAATTCAGTATAAACCGAAGCTTTTCTATTTTCATCATAATAAACAGCATTTTAAAGAAATGCAACTTTTTTATCAGAGCAAAATTTTTTTGAAGAATCTTTAAAAATGTATGTAAGCGATTCCATAGTCAGCCCCTCAGGGTTACTTGGCAACGGAAGCTCGAAATTCAGCAATTAATTAATCATTTAGCGCCCGAGTTAATTGGTCATACAATTTTTGCCATTAAAAGCTTAATTCTAACAAAGCATTTAACACGCTGGCGCCTGCGACAATGAAAACATTTTCGTTGCGGAAAAATTCTAGTTCTGTGTGAAAAAATTAATTAAGTGCAACAATGGCAAAAAACAGCGCTTGTCATTTGGCGAGTAATTAAAAACAAAAAGTAATGCTGCCATATGGCATATGTAATTGAAAAAGTAATAATAAAGAGAGAGAGTTGCATATATATTAGATAATTTATAGCGACACACTTCTGTCGGCAAACACTTTCATGAGCTCGTTTGGCAAACGCTTTTCTTCAACACTTGCTGCATGTTGCATGCCATGCGCACGAGTGTGTGTTTGTGTGCACATTTGCTGAAGCGCAACCTCACTCTGTTGACTGTGAAAAGTCGTAAAAAATTCATAGCCCCACACATATACACATACACACGATATAAGCGGGTAGCGGGGCGCATTCGTGGCAGTGTTAGTTATTGTGTGCTTTGTTGCAATTAAGGCATGGACAAATGACATTTGTCAGGAATGTAAGTTAATAAAAAAAGTACATTTGAAACATCAAATGAAACAGGACACAAATAAAAGGCAGCGTGCAGTGGCAGCCAGCGCGCAAAAAAGTATGCATTGCTTGAAGGCGAGCAGTTTTTGCAAGGCAAATGTCATGCATATGACAGGAGCAGCTTAAGTGGCGGCAGCGTGAGGAGTGTGTGGAGTGTTGCATATACATATGCATGCAGCATGCGAACTATTCGCGCGAGTGACAGTAGCCAAGTGTTGAAGCTTTTTTTGTGGCACATACATACACACACACATACATATAACATAGCATGGTGTGACACACATCGACACTGTTGCCGCTTTAACAAAGTGAATGACAACTTGTATGTCGCACACACACACACACTAAACTACTCGGTCTGACTAAGTCTGTCTGTATGTGTGTCTGTCGGCAAAGCGATGGTGATGTACACCGATCCGTCGAAATGGCTTATCCAGCACGCTTATCTAATGCAAATGACACAAGCACTTGCATAACAGTACATGGCAACGGTCATGTTGGCCTACATGCTCAGTCGGAGAGTGCTTAGCGCATGATGAATGCCAATTGTAGGATAGCAAAGCGAGCGCTTAGTCGCTGTACGCCGTTGAGCTGCTTCAATGGTCGCGCACTCCGTTTCTGGGTCAGTATTTGTTTGAGCAAATTTTATTGTCAGCCTTGTCGCATGTGTGTGTGTGTGTGTGTGTGGTACAAATGGAAGCAAAGTTGCAAGCTATCGCCCACCTACAGGCAGGCACATATATACATATATGGATGTATGGTTGTGTGTGGATGCGTGTGTAAGGACGAACTTCTCTGCCAGCATAGCTGAATTTCAGTGCTTTTAAAATTGTCGTGTGCCAATTTCACTTGTTTATTTTTTGACATTTATTTGTGCTTGTTGTTGTGGCTGGCGCACTAAATGCATTTTTAATGGTTTGTGCAACGCTGATGCGACAGCCAACTAATCAACGTAAAAACTTCTGCTGCCTACGCTGACCCAGTACCATAGGTCGTGTGCACGCATCCACATTTATCTCTAACTTCGTATGTGTGTTAGTGTGTTTTGAAAGTGTGGAAATATTGCAAGAATTAGTGGCACGCGATGTACCTGCTTTCTTTATTCGAAGTGTGCTCTTTTACTCATTTGGCAAATGTTGCTTACGTTTGTGGCATGCAACATCAAGGTGTAATAATAACCACATTCAACGTCGAAATGGATTTCGTGTTAGCGTGCATAAAAATGATCAGATTCGTGCGTAGAATATGAGATTAGTTTTACGAAAAGAATTCTGTGCTTTAATAAAAATGTGTATCCGATTTTTTTAATATTTTGTATATGTATTGTGAAATTAATTTAAGTTTAAGCTTAGAGAAGTTGCTAGAGTTGAGTTGAGGTGAGTTCAGTTTAGGCACACAATTCTACCGGCTAACCTATCGAAAGTTCAACACGATACGAAGGATAGATCCACTGGGATTGCAATTCACTCGTTAACATTAAATTTAAGGAGAGAGCTCTAGAGCATTAGGAATATACGCCGCGCGTAAGCATTTAATAATGTTTCCAATGGCGCAATCTCTAATAGCCTAAAAGCAGCCGAGATAACATGGATAAAAGCTTCACTATGAAGGAAGTTTAAATTATTCAGTTTACCGCGATCAGGAACTCCTCCCAAACTGTAGGTAGTATTGTGATGAATACCGCTCTAAAAGTCAAGCACCAATGGGCGATATGGCTTAATCTCTAGGTGAATATCGGTAAGACGGACATGGTCATGGAAAACCGCGAGGATCAGCGATGTAGAGTTAATTGGTACGAATCATACCAAGTACCTGAGAGTAATTTTGGTTACCAAAGTTACGTGGTGAAAAAAGGCAGTGATGCTGACCATGTAAGAAGCTGTGGCCAACATTGGGACTATCACCTGCTCCTAAGCATTAGTGTTACACAGTGGTAGTCAGCTAATCTTAATTTACTGTGCTTTGAGGTGGTGAACCGCAGTCAGCAAAATCTCTTATAAAAAACCTTTGGAGCAGATACAATCCAACAGCTGCACTTTAAAAGTTACTCAACCTGCCAACAATTTATATTGCTGTGGAAAGCTCAAGAGAGAAAGAGGAAAGCTGCACGATTGGTAGCGCTAGGTGAATTTTCCACAAGATCATTTCAGGCATAGCTCGCAGAGGTGTCGGTGGTTAAATAGATCGCATATCTTCACGCTTGTCAAGTCAAGCTAAAAGAAGGTGGATGATATGGAAACACGCGACCTTCCAGCAGAAATCTTAACATCTGGATCTGATGGAGTGAGCGCTGGGATCTGGGGTATGGAAATGCCATATAGAGAGTGGCCTATATACGTCGATAATAGGTAATTAAGGCAATAATCCCACATCTCAATGCGTCAGAGAATGTTCGTGAAAGCAGGGAAGCAGCATATATAGTGACTACCGAATGCGACTGCATATATACTGGGTTCCAGGCCACAAGAAACGAAAAAATTGATGATATTACGAAAAATGTAATCTGTTTGGCTGCCGAACCGGTTCTTGATGTACTCAAGTCGCTAAAAATGCCACACATTAAAAGTACTGAAAGGATTGACTGACGAATCAGAGTGAGATGGAATGAATGCATTTAGTACATGCAGAATCGGCCCAACAATTTGTATAGGCATAAAAAAAAATCCCGCACTGTGGGACGGTTGTTGGATTAGTCTGAAAGCAAAACTCACTGACATTGCATGCGAACCATTAACGATGACAGATATAGAAAGTGCAGATGTTGGATTAGTCTGAATGCACAACTCACTGACATTGCATGCGAGCCACTAACGATGAGATGTAGAAAGTGCAGAGGCAGGCATGGAAAAGATGCTGGAACACCTGCATATGTCCGGTCTTATCTTGAATTTGGCTTAGATACCTAGGAACTTCGCAATTCAATAAACTATATTAAGTTTCAGAATTATTTATCAAGTATCTTAAACTAAGTAAAAATAAATGACATTATATAAGGACGAAAACTTCAGTTCGCATTAATATTGAAATTCCATCAGGCATTGCAAAGGAACCTGCATACAACCTGCCATACAAAGGGCATATTTTAGCGGTTCCAAGCTGTTGTGTGCCAAAAAAAGTGGTTAAGTTGGATGTCAATTGATTCGAATTTATAGGTATCCTTCGATTTTAAAACAGATAATCGAAGCGGTGAGCTTTCAACTAGTTGAAAAGTGGTGTTGAGCTTTGGTGTGATTGAAAATAGTATATATCTTCTTTTACTATTACTAGGATTTTACAGTCATGAATTGACCTCACGGTAAGCTGGACGTTAGCTGGCTCTATAAAAGAAATGCAGGCACCGTGCCTGGACAGTGCTTAGCTGACTGTCCCGCCTTGAAGTGATGTGATTTAACAGTCATGAGGTAACCTCACGGTAAGCTGGCTGCTAGCTCGCTCTATAAAAGAAAGGCAGGCACCTTGCCTGGTCAGTGCATGGGTGACTCTCGCGCCTTGAAGTGATGTGATTTAACAGTCATGAGGTTACCTCACGGTAAGATGGCTGTTAGCTCGCTCTATAAAAGAAACGCAGGCACCGTGCCTGGTCAGTGCTTAGGTGACTGTCCCGCATTAAAGTGATGAGATTTAACAGTCTCGAGGTGACCTCACGGTAAGATGGCTGTTAGCTCGCTCTATAAAAGAAACGCAGGCACCGTGCCTGGCCAGTGCTTAGATGACTCTCGCGCCTTGAAGTGGTGTGATTTAACAGTCATGAGGTGACCTCACGGTAACATGGCTGTTAGCTGACTCTATAAAAGAAACGCAGGCACCGTGCCTGGCCAATGCTTAGGTGACTGTCACTGAACTGTTAAGCCCAAAAAAGTACAAACCTGGCGTTGATGGTTAAAAGATTGGGTGATGTGAAAGGTTCTGATATTTATTTAGACATTCAGGTAGGTTTCGAAATTTTAAATTTGTTTTTTGACTTTAAACATTACTAACTTTTTTATAAAGTGATTTTTTTATTTAAAAACCAAAAATCGGAACTATATTTCCGACACTCCTTTATTTTACGAACCCATACCTTATTTGGCTAGGTTTAATGCTTTAAAAAATATAAAAAAAAATATATTACTGCAGTGCTTATGTTACTTCTTGTCAATTACTTGGAAATCCATTTTGAATAATTCAGTATTTATTCACAAACTAATCTACTATAATCCCCTCGATGCTCGCATGCAGACTAAATAATCACTCAAAAATGCACACTCTTGAATATTTATAATTGAGACACTTAGGCATTAAATGATGCAGAAGAAGGGATAACTTAAGTTATGAAAATCTCAGCAAGCCATAAAGTTAAAAGCCAGTCAGCATAAACTCATATTTGCTCTATGAAGCACGCACACACCTCCACATAAATGTCTGATTTGCCACAATCCCTTAACGAAAAGAGACGAATCGATGAGCATGTGTAAGTGTGCAGCCATAGTATCCCCCAAGGATGGCATGAAGTCAAGTGAAATAAATCGAAATAGAAAAGCGGCGCTGTTGCACGATTGCGCGCCATGTTTGCGTGGCAAATTAATCATAAATAATCGTTTGCGAATCTCTAAGCCCGGCGTACTCACAAGCACAAGGATGACAAGCATGAAATATGTTTGAAAAATAAAATGAAATATATGCCTAAATAAATAGAGGAGAGAAACACAAACAATGTAATGAAATATTGTATAACAGCAAAACGGGCGGTCAGCATATGAAACGAGAACGACAAGGCTGTGACACACGCACTACTGGAAATAAAAATCACTGAAGAATACAAGAAAATACAGAGAAAATTCAACGTCAAGCAGAACGTGAGACAGCGGAGAGGAGGAGAAGAGAGAAGACTTGAACACATCTAAATATTGATGTGAAGAAATTGAAAAGCAACCGCCTCCAACGTCAGCTCCCTCGATGGGAAAGAGCAGTCTCCCTGTGGCAGACAGCAAAGCAAACGTGTAAACACTTTGACGCAGATGAGTCCACGCGTTGGCAACGAAGGCAATGCTATACGAAACAAGGCCTAATCAAAATGGCATAATCATTTGTTTGCTTCGATTTTTTGCCCATTTGTTGTTTGCTGTCATTGGACTGCGAATATTATTGACATAATCATCATTGACATCGAGCAGCAAATATGCGCGCCACTGACCCAAACGGCCGCCAACACTTACACACATTCACATATATATCTGTATGTATGACAACTCGACGCTTGGGGATATGAGCGAAAACGGCATGTGTATGAAACGACCGCACATTTGGCTGGCGGCAAATAACAAGAACCAATAATAAAAAATAAAAGCTGGAAATACACAGAGATGTATTTATATATTTACATGCCTGTGTGTGCAATCAAAAGGAAAATATTAATGCAACTGATTGGAGCGAAAAAAGCCTTGTGGCAGTGGCAGGAAGTGTGAAAAGGCGTTCGGCACGTCCAGGGAACCGGGCGCAGGAAGGGGTGTTGTTCCAAGTTGAAAGTAAACGAAGACGAAAAAATGAATTTATTGTCTCTGCCAACGGCGAGACCAAAGGAAAACAACGAGACACTTGTGTATGTATGTATGTCTGCTTATATATATCCATTTGTTTTTTTTAATAAATAGTCCATTGAAGCGTGGTGCTGTTGGCGCTTGTGGTGGACAGCAAGCGGACAAATGGTCGCGTCAAAGTACATGTGTTGCCGCATGAATTGACAAAATCAAAACACGATCTGAATAAATAAACCAACAAAAATAATCGTGTGTATATTTGGCGCTCATAATAAAACACGTGTGCGGCAGTGGTGCAGCGGTGGACATGTTGGCGTTGACTAAATGTGTAAAATCAAGGACATTTGTGGTGTGTGTAATCTGAGTATGGTGTCTTTAAATAAAATTTTTGTTTGAACTATGGAACCAAATCAGAAATGGTGGTAACAGAAATTAGATCAGCATAAATATGGCTTCATAATGTCCAGGAGCAGTGCTTTTTGTCAGTTGTTGTTATAATGTACCAAGTGTACCTGTATTAAGTGAGCGTCACCGGCCTTACAGTCATTGAACAACATTATATTTTTTCATTTATGATAAGTGCTGCAAAATCGCATCGAGTGCTTGTCGAGTTATCTAGTGCCTGTTAGGGTGGTAAGATACATATACTTTGTCATCGAGGTCAGTAGGGCCAGGAAACGTGCTGTTTCGACAATTCTCTCGGCAATTCGAGCACCTCGTCTGCAATGAGTGCTGGTTTGATTCCTAGTATGTTATTTACTGGGAGAAAGTCGGTGAAGGTGTTTATGGTTCCACTGTGAATGGCGATCAGTGCATGTCTGAAGTTAGTTGTGGTGGAAGTTTAAACGCCGTATTGTCGTATGTCGTCGACGCAGTTGAGGAAGGACCACTTACTGCGCCTGGGAGGCGGTTACGCTTCAAGCAAGTGACTGTAGGGATGATTTCTACAAGGAAACTCCAGCCCTCCAGCAGAAACTGTTTGGAGAGGAGTTCATTATGCTTCTTAACTAGGCCTATATGGGTCTCACTGTGCAGATATTCGACAGGACACGTAAGGGGCATCATGTTATAGTCCGGAGTGCGGTATTCTGATATGTCTGAAGCTTCCTCGTCTGGGTTTCACTGCATCCATTCGACCATATTGTTTTGAACCAATGTTCCTTTGTCTTTTTCCTACGTGCTGCTGGCAAACGACTTGAGGATTTTGTTGCGGTTCAGTACTTTGATAATAATGGCGATCGTGTGAGGAGTGAAGGAGCACAGCAGTCGAGTGTCACCCCTAAAATCTTTTATTCACAGTGTAAATTTCAACGCCGTCGATTGCAAAAATAAAGTCAGGTAAGTTGTTATGTTTGATCACACAGTAGCAATATGCAAACGTTTGCTTCAATGGTTCAGAGATTATTATTTTGTTAAAAGAAATGAAGTATGTTGAAGGCCAACAAAAAAGTTTCAAGACGCCGAACTGCAAGCATACTTGGATGAATATGACACAGACAACAAGTGATCAATTTGAATCGTGCATTGATAGAAAAATGACCAGACTGGGGCAGAAGACATGGCAAAGTAATTCTGTTACTCGACAAGGCACTGGCACATCGGTTCAGGATTAAATCAAGGTACTTGGTTGGGAAGTGATGCTCCACCCGCCGTATTCACAAGACTTGGCGCCTTCCGATTATCTTCAGATCGATTGGGCACACATTGGCTGAGCAACGCTTCAATTTCTAAGCAGAAGTCGAAAATTGAGTATGTGATTGGTTTGCTCTAACAGACGAACATTTCTATTGCTTTGGTATCCACACATTTTCAGAAAGGTGGTCAAAATTTTTTACACAATGGTCCATACTTTGAATACATTTTTTTACTTTCCTATTCAAAACTAGTATTTCATTTTCACAAAAAAAACACGTTGATTTCATCTGTCCACTTGCCTTGAGTGCACAGTCAGCGAACTCTGAAGGAGGTTGCGCTCTGAAGTAATAGATCTATTGTCAACTAAGTACCCATAGTTTCTGAGTCTGGGGGCAGCTTTCGCAGCCATACACCTTGCGGTTATGTCCACCAGTGTTCTATGTAGTAAGGTGTTTAGGTCGGAGTATGAATGAAGATTTCATTAATTTTATACTGAAATACAGTTCGCAGTGTGCTATAATGACGTCACTTAGCAAAATAAATAGAACCATTACTACTGAACCATTCGGTTGTGCTCAGAACAAGGTTAAATGTTAATTCGAATCCGAAATATTGGTTTTTACTCACAATTTGAAAATGCTTTAAAAATGTGATATTTGAGAAGAAATAACAGCGTGAACAAAAAGAGAGCATTGGTGCTTGTTTCAACGTGTTTACACAGCCGGTTTCAGGCTGGGCACACAGTGGAACGTTGTGCAAGATAGTGATGATGCCACATGTGTTATTTGCTTTACCGCATATGCTGCGTATGTCTTTACAGATCTGACACACAAGTGTGTCAATTTGCCGTCTTCAGCTGGCTGTAGGTTGAACTTGGCTTCAAAGTAAGGGCGTGTTTCTTGAGTTAAGAAGAAGATCACTACGCATTTTACATACAAAAAGATATAACTAACTGGCCCTTTGGTGCAGTGGATAGCACATTGGACTTCTAATCCAAAGGTCGCGGGTTCGATCCCCGCAAGGGCTCAGATTGTGTTTAGAAACACCAATTTTTTGCACGTTTCTTCAGCAATGACTTATGAGTTGAAAGGCGTTTAGGAATAAACGACAACTTTCAAAACGGTATCATTGCGTTTTCATAATACAAGTAGATTGGTAAGAAGGACTTGGTACATACAAGTAGTATGCAAAATTTGAGATCTTTGATATATTTTTACCATTATAGCTTCTATGTGAACCACAAAAATATATACATAAGTAATTTCATTTTAAGCAAATTTGATCCAAGTTTACCTCAACTACAGCTCAACTATACCTATACCTCTTCCATTTCTTAAAAATATTGCAATTTTTTTTCAAAAAACTTCGCGTAGTACTTTCCTGCTTGGTATTTTTAAAGTCATTACGTCTTTTTAGTCATAAAACCCTCTAAGTTGATAAGTAATTCTATGGTCGTTGCCACTTGTCAAAGTCAAGTGTGTGTGACCGATGCTAATCTCAGTTGGTCAATGATATGCGGGGCGGCACTTAGTAGCAAGACTAGCCAACCCACAAGTATACGTAGAGCAAGACTCTTAACCCCTGCTCCATTTATAAGAAATAAAAAACTTTTGACGAACCTAAAATCGAAGGACGAACTGAGTTTCCCAACAAAATGTGAAAGTGGAAATTGTCAAGTCAGTTACTATGTTGGCACATCAAAATATTCAATATTGATAACAATCAACGGCGTGCATAAGAAAGCGTTGGAAAGCACAGCATGTAGCCATAGTGTCTGTGGGCGGCTACTTCCTGCACGTAAAACCGAGGGCGCGGCGAGCGTCAACAGACGGTTGCTCAAGCGTGAGCAGTGTTAACGCGACACTACGGCATGCATGGACACGAGTGGGTATGGTTGGAATGGTTGAGACGATAAACCGCTTTGATTGCCAATATATTTGAATTGAGAATCAGTTACTAAGAAATCATGACGCTACCAAACATTTTCTGCTGATTATTGGCATATTCGAAATTCAATTTGCAAAATTTCATATGAGTGCGAGTCGTACTCACTTAACGCATATGTTTCGGGGGCATAATATGATTGTGTACGACAAATAATATGGTAATTCTTGATTTTTGTGGTGTATACAGTGCTGTGTTGGCACAGAAATATGGAAATATGTTGTAAACTCGTTTAAGTGCTTCATAAATTCGCTTGAGTGTCCATCCTTACATTATACTCAGTCGTTTCATTCTTTGTAAACATTGATGTGCTTGAGAGCGTGGCTGTGAGTACATTAAATTGCCACTCTAGTCATACTTTAAGTTCGATTTGATTTGCATTGTTCAAATGTTGGGTTGAGTGAGAAGCGCAGGAAGCCGAGGAATTTTGTCTGTACTTCTGCTCTTCTTTGCTTGCCAAATTTATGCGCCGCTGAGGCTCTAACAAATTTCATCATTTGCTTTCATATTTGTGGTTGAACATTTATTTTGTGTAGTACATATGATAGTATTACAAAGAAATTGGTCGAAATTTATGCTATTCTTATTCAAATAGCATTTGAAGAAGGCATATTTTTGCAGTGGTTGCGAATTTAGGCTGTTTTTCAAATGAAAAAAAATTTCGAGAATACGAATACTTATAATATCAGGGTCACAATACCTGTTCATACTTAGTAAAATATTCTTTAAGAAAAGAATTGCTCTAGCATGCTTGTAATATAGCCGGAAGTTCGTAGTACAATCTCCCAAAGGCATGCTATAATGACGTCACTTTAGCAAAATAATAAAAGGACTGTGCAGTAGTGCTTAGCAGTAGCTTAAAAGGGCTGATTTCATCATAGTATTTTTATAAATTGAAACCGGAAGAATTGTATTTTATATTATACATTATATTATATATAAAACTATTATAATTTTTTTAATTTAAAAATGTTATGTTATGAGAAAGTATTATAATTATTTGACAAGAAATAAGAGAATGGAATAATATGAAGTATTGGAGCTGTTTCAACTTATTTAGACAGCCGGTTTTAGACTATGTATACAGTGGAGCGAAAAGCGGAGCAAAGAGAAGAATTCTTTCTGCAAAGAAAGAAGCACCGCATACGAATTTTCGGTCATACATATGTTAGATGAGATGATATCACAAGAATGTTAGAGCCTAACTATTTGAACAACTGTTATAGTTCGTTCGTTTCGCTTTTCTCTAACGATGGTTATGCAACATACATATATTTCTATGTTCCTAACAAAAAGTGAGCATATAACGGGTGATTCGGTCGGACGTATTTTTTTTAATATTGTGTTTTTGACAAATCACGCTTGGCTCGTGTCAAGCTGTCATGTTATTTTTGTTCAATATTGTATCTCATTTCATCATCGAAAGACTAACGTCTGAATAATTTTTACAAATCGTTGAACTTTATTACAAAAATTCACGTTCTGCAAAGGATGTGTTTCGCGCGCTTCGCTCAACTTGTGGTCAAACTAATAGGCCTACCGAGTGTACCATTCTCAACACCATCACCCATTTTGAGATCCAACTATGTGAATATTGGATAATATTCGACCGAACAGGCCAAGTACAGCACGCAGTGAAGCAGCCGTAGGTATACACGAAGACCGTGGAGAGTCGATACGGCGCCGTTTGCAGTAACTGGCTCGCGTACTGACGTATGGAACGTGTTGACGCATACTACGTCAAGATCTTAAATTGAAAGCATACAAAATACAAGAACTAAATCTGCTCGACCTTCCAAGCGACAACGCTTAACTATATGAGCTCTTGGAAAGTTCTAAGAAGATCGGACGTTTTCGAGCCTAATTTTGTTCAGCGATGAAGCTCATATCTGGCATGTATGTAAACAAGCAAAATTGCCGCATTTGGGACAAAGAGCAATCGGAAGGGATTCAAGAGCTGTCTTTTGATCAAAAACAAAAAAACAAAAAAGAATCAACGGTTTGGTGTGATTTGAAGGCCAAGCAAAATTGCCTCATTTCCGACAAAGAGCAACCGGAAGGGATTCAAGAGCTGTCTTTCCATCAAAAAAAAAAAAAAAATCAGCGGTTTGATGTGATTTGAGGGCCAGTAGAATCTTCGGTCCATATTTCTTCAAAAAGGATGCTAGTGAGAACGTGACCATCAATGGCGATCGTAATCGCGCCATGATAACCAAATATTTGATGTCTGAGATTGACGCTCGTGATCTCGCCGACATTTGTGATCAACAAAACGGCGCCACTTCCCCCAAACCGCATCAATCTTCCAAAAATAAATGCCAGATAATGTTCTTTCGAATGATAATAAAGATTCCCCATTAAATTTACGGTTTCTGTGTTTTGTCTTTAAAAAAGTAGGAAACCTCGAAATGGATCTTCCATTGCAACATCAATTAATGTGGTATGCTCCTAATTATTAGTGAGCATATAATTTAAACTGCTTAATAATAATTCAAGGGATGTTCCCATATGTCTGGAATCTATACCACATTTTGTTAGACAAGTTTTTTACTTAATTATTTAAACAGTTGTAAATTGTGTATAAAGTCGATGTTTAAAATTAATGAATTTACAAAAATTTGTTACGATCATCATTGTTTCATATACAGCGGCCCTTTGGTGCAGTGGATAGCACATTGGACTTCTAATCCAAAGGTCGCGGGTTCGATCCCCGCAAGGGCTCTGCTAAAGGCTTTCATTTTTTAACTGATCGCGCAAATAAACCTGGAGTGGTTCAGGTATATGACCTATTTGAACATATAATCTATACACTGTAGTTCTTCAGTCACTGCGATTCTTCAAGTGAAAAAATGCTTCCTAGAAACTGAGCAGACGAAATTTTATGGTAGCATTAAATGGCATTGCTGGGTCCAAATGGCAGTTCAAAATTGTGGCGGCTTTGCGAAAACCCCATAAGGGTTCAACTACCCTGACATCACTCTCTTTTGCTCAAGTTGAGCAATTGCCAAAATCCATTAACTATTTTCAACACAATTAGTAGACAATCAATAATTGAAGCAAGTTTGAAATTTTCTGCAAAATGCATACATATATATATATACATATGTACACACAAACACATATATAAAACTCACGACAAAACTTTCGCCATAATTTACGATAATCGTTGGCATTGGGAAAAGGCAAATAAACAACAACGGAACGGAATCAATTGTGCACACATATACACGGACATACACATAACACGCAATCCGTGCGAGCCAACTCGTAAAATATATGGCACAACTTTCTCTTAAATGCGCCATTTTACTACGAGTGACTTGACCTTTAGCCAGCACAGCACAACAACAGCAATAACAACATGCATGCCAGCCGCAGCGATTCACGCAGGAAAACTATAAAACACGGCCATGACCACTTAGCCGGGGCTGAGAGCTCAATACTTTTTCGCATTATTCCTTTGTGAGTGCAAACAAATTTTTATGGCTCCCAATTGCGAATTGATTTGCCAGCCATTAAGTAGTAAAATGGCGATTAAACTCTGCAGCAAACTTTTCAATTTTCAATAAAGGTCGACTGCGAACTATCCACCCAGCCATGGGGGTTCGGAAAGTGGAAATGAAAAAAAAATATGTGGTGCTTGTATAGTGCGAAAAGTTATTATTTAACTGGAATGCAGTTGAAATATTATATTGATTGTATGGTAGGTGAAAATATCTACGTTTCTACAGTGAAATTTCCCATTACATGAAAATGTTCCAATGACCGGACACGGACAAGATTTTTGTAATATTTCGTTCGAATTATCTCCGATAACCGGACAAGGTATTATAAACTGTGCAAAGATATTAGGTACAATTTGTAGTTCCCATTTTTTGGAGTGCTGCTACAGTAGTTCTGGCTCCAAAAATACATTTATATACGTTTTTGTCACGTTTCCGTATGTGGACAGCTCCTCTAGCCGGAAAAAATACTGCAACAAAGGGTGTCCGGTTATGCGGAATTTTCTAACCACTTCCTTGGAAACCCAATGAATAACACAACACATCTACCAACGTCGCTCTAGGGTCCGACTTCACAGAAAGAGCACGTCTCCTGGACCTATACTTAGATGACTTGATTAATAAGCAATTTTAACCTTATTACTCAAGCGGTGATTAGATACACTGTGCTAAATTTCATGAAACTACATTGTCATATAAAAATGTTTTACATACAGAGACTTGAGTCAGATCGGTCAGTTTATATGGCAGCTATATACTCTAGTTGTCCGATATCGGAGGTTCCAATAGGTTGCTTTTTAGAGAGAAAGGACGTGAGCAAAATTTTAGGCCGATATCTATTATAAATTATCGTGTTTAGAGTATAAAGTATGGTAGCTTATCTATTATCTATTATCTATTATCTTTTTCTTTATCTTTATCTTTATCTTTATCTTTATCTTTATCTTTATCTTTATCTTTATCTTTATCTTTATCTTTATCTTTATCTTTATCTTTATCTTTATCTTTATCTTTATCTTTATCTTTATCTTTATCTTTATCTTTATCTTTATCTTTATCTTTTTCTTTATCTTTATCTTTATCTTTATCTTTATCTTTATCTTTATCTTTATCTTTATCTTTATCTTTATCTTTATCTTTATCTTTATCTTTATCTTTATCTTTATCTTTATCTTTATCTTTATCTTTATCTTTATCTACATCTATATCTACAACAAATTCATTTCACTCCCACCCTCACCTTGTGCCTCATGTGGCACAAAACAATCCACGCATTTGTGAAATGAGTGTGTAATTAATTAATTTAATTAGCATGCAGAACAAATGAGTCTGCATTTGTATTATCAGCAAGCATTAGCCAGCACATGTACATGATGAAGCATCTAAGGAAATTGGCCAAAGAGCGGAGAGGGCAGGTGTGCGACAGCTTAGTAATCAATGAGTTGCTTCCCTATACGAGTATACGCAAGCTTATATGCGACTCTGTGTGTAATATGCCATAAGACGCTTGTGAGCTCCACCCAATTTGCACCTACACGCATATGAGACCTTAAGACACACACAGACCCTTCTATGCCCACATAGTGATATATATATACAGTGGACCAATAAAGTTTACATACACCTAATTCCATTAAATTCCGACACGTTTATTTGTTTCAAAATTAATAAATTTTGTGGTTTTTTTCTATCCATTTCAAGATATGTATATTTAACATTAAACATAGCATATCAAAATATTTTTTTTTACACAAATAAAAAAAAATTAAAGTTAAAGCTTAAAATGAGCATAATTTATATCAAAAAAGTTTACGTACACTTATGATTGTTTACATAAATCAAAAGTAATTACAATACTTTTAACGGGTTTTTGGCCTACATTTTGTTGCTATTACTGTCCCTAGACATCGTTGTATGCTCCTCACTCAATTTCTAGAATTATTTCCGGATATTTTGACCCACTAAGTCCATGATCCAGCTTTTTGGCCTTATTTTGATGAAATTCGATGTTTTCGAATACGGTTTTCCAAAAAGTTCCAGATATTTTGAATAGGATTAATGTCTAGTGATTGCGGGACCTATGGAGTTATTTTTATTTCCATAACAACCATTCACGTACAAGATAAGTTGTGTGTTTTGGGTCGTTATCCTGTGGTAAATAGAAATGGCTGCTATTAACAGCCGATTTAAGCACACTTAAAATTTAAATTTTTGTCCTAAAATGTTCAGATACATATGCTTATCCATGTTTTCACTAATAAAGTCCAAATGTCCAACTCTAGATGCATCCATACACCCGCAAACCATAACATTACCCCCACAGTGCTCTACCATTGGCAATACATTTTGTCCTTGCGACTCTTCATTGATCTTTCTCCACACTTTTCGTGATCTATTCGAACCAAATTTATTAAATTTTGAATCGTCGGTGAACACAATGTTTTCCCAAAACCAATACGGTTTGTTTAAATATTGTTTAGCAAACGCCGACATTTTCTTTTTATTAACCTTATATATGTATGGCTTACGACGCGCGACTCGTCTATGATAACCAGCACTCTTCAACAAATTCCTTACTGTTTGGGGATTTATTTTTTTGTGTACATTTCAAAAATGTATAAGCATATGTATCTGAGCATTTTAAGAAAAAGATTTAAATTTTAAGTGTGCTTAAATCGGCTGTTAATAGCAGCCATTTCTATTTACCACAGGATAACGACCCAAAACACACAACTTATCTTGTACGTGAATGGTTGTTATGGAAATAAAAATAACTCCATAGGTCCCGCAATCGCTAGACATTAATCCTATTCAAAATATCTGGAACTTTTTGGAAAACCGTATTCGAAAACATCGAATTTCATCAAAATAAGGCCAAAAAGCTGGATCGTGGACTTAGTGGGTCAAAATATCCGGAAATAATTCTAGAAATTGAGTGAGGAGCATACAACGATGTCTAGGGACAGTAATAGCAACAAAATGTAGGCCAAAAACCGTTAAAAGTATTGTAATTACTTTTGATTTATATAAACAATCATAAGTGTACGTAAACTTTTTTGATATAAATTATGCTCATTTTAAGCTTTAACTTAAATTTTTTTTATTTGTGTAAAAAAAAAAATATTTTGATATGCTATATTTAATGTTAAATATACATATTTTGAAATGGATAGAAAAAACCACAAAATTTATCCATTTTGAAACAAATAAACGTGTCGAAATTTAATAGAACTAGGTGTATGTAAACTTTATTGGTCCACTGTATGTATATACGTA
Source organism: Bactrocera tryoni (assembly GCF_016617805.1). Classification (NCBI taxonomy): domain Eukaryota; kingdom Metazoa; phylum Arthropoda; class Insecta; order Diptera; family Tephritidae; genus Bactrocera; species Bactrocera tryoni. Next base: position 14,838,930 of record NC_052500.1, read on the forward strand.
CCAATATGTAACAATATATCTACATATGTATTCCTGTAAGCTCACATCAATATTCAGCGTCAAAATTGTACCATTGCTTTAGTAATTTCTCAATAGTTATATATTTGTATGTATTTATCACAAGCTGCGTACAAGAGATTTGTGTGCGCTCCAATTGGCTTGGCGAAATGTTGCTCTGAGCGCCGCGGGCAACTAATTTGTTTGGGTTTCAGTTTTCGGTCTGCAGTGTGTGTAGGCTTATTGCCGATTGTTTTTCGTCAATTGAATTGAGAAAATATATATATTTGTACTCGTATATTCTTACATAAATCTGTAATATATAATGATATATATATAGTAATGCTCGCAGTGCTACACAAATGTTGTTGCAAGCATTAGCTTAATACGCTGGTGAATTTATATTGATTGGATATATTGAATTAATTTCAGTGTAAATTTGTCCCGTGTCTACGCTCTTTCTACTCAAAACAACAACATAATTATTGAGTCGAATTTCTTCCATCGAGAAGGTAAAGACATTTGTACCAGATTCATTCCTAGATCAGCTTTTGAGGATCCGCAGGATAGTGTCCTTTCTTGCTAGGTAGAATCATCAACATTGCTAAGATTTTAGGGGCTGCAGCTGACCGCCCTTGCACTTTTACTCCACATACGACCGCGTCTATTTCCAAAGTAGAGAGCACCAACATATTCCGCAAGTCGCAAGCCGGTAGCTGTTGCGGTAAAGGACAAAGTATCGTTGTTGTCAATAATCGAAAATCGGCCAGTCATTAATTTCGCTGCACTGATATCCACTAAACTCCGAATTTCCAATTGGCGCCAAACAGCGAAAAGAAGAAGAAGATGTTTAAGGACAACCAAAATCCCCCTAATGAGACATCGGCCTTTAATACCTTAAAATGAAATTGAGGGAATCAGAAATTACCTCCGCCAATGTTGTGGTTGCATTAACCTAAAAAACGGTTATTTCGGAGCCTTTTACGATAATTTTATGCAATGGTTAATTGCAGCTCGTACAAGGTAGATCCAGCCACTTCCATAAGGCCTTCAACGCATATATGTACAATTAGTTCAAAACTCTCAATACTAACCGCGTTCTTAATAAGGAGTGTTTTCTGTGCCAAAAGTATGTCAATCGATTTCATGTTCATTGAAAATGAAACGCAAACAAATCTTTTCACTATAAAAGCCCCATATGTGCTTGAGCAGCGGATATGCTATTGGAAAAATACCGCCCAAATGATTATTTCATGCGAGGCTGTCGTCAAACAAACGAGCAGCAACAAACAACATTGACATACTTGTGCGCTTTGTGGCATGCAACTATAGAGACCCTGACATTTTTCATCTTAATCAACGTGCTTCCCGTGAAAGCGAAAGAGAAATTCATGAAAACAAACAAAAAGAACAAACACAAAGGATTACGAAGAGTCAACACGCACACACACAGACACACAAGCACAATCACATGTGACATCCCATATTTCAGCCGCAGAACAATGAGTTATAAAAGCTGAAATAACAACGCCGCCTACTTATTGTGGCAGCCGCAACATGTAACGCAACAAGCCATAACGACAATAACAATAACGACGAGGAGCTGAATGCGAACAAAACAACACTGTAGTGAGAGTTTCACGGCGGGGCGGAGGAAGATTGTTGTTGTTTGTGGGGACACATCATGGTGTTGTTCGAAAATACAGGTGAACCGAAGGATATAACAAAAATGGGGCGAGCACTTTTAAAGGTGGTTAGGTCACGCAGGCTTTGGGTTTATCAGCAGCCTTTATATGAGTCTTCCATAAAAGAATCGCCCATCGCGAAAGTTGGGAAAATCTGACGCTGTGCAGCTATTATCACCTACTAATAACAACTTCAGATAATAACAGTCCTTTCGAACGCAGCAAACGCCATGCCAAAATCACTAACTTCATGGCCTCGGCGAGACCTTATTATAAAAACACACGAGCAACTTTGTCACCTTTTCCGGTAGCACAATGCCTCGCTATGTTGTGTAGCCGCCGAGTATTGGGGCACACAACTGGGTTTGTCTTTTTATGTGCTCCCATTGAATTGTATAAAATATGATTTCGCACATATAATCAGAAACCTGTAACTCACACATGGAGCCGTCCTAGGTATATTAGCTGAGATACAACTCTACGGAGCGTTGGTGAAAATGAAATACTGGCACATGTGACATGCATTTGTCTACAATATTTGGGCATCCTGGTGTGCGCTTGACATATCTTTATTGATTTCATATATATTGTTTTATTTGATACTGATTTTGTTTCAGATTTCGTGCTAATTAGAGATGCCATGTTTATTCAAAACAAACAAAATTATTATTATTATTATTATTTTTGTTGTTTTGAATAAACATGGCATAATAATAACTTTCGAAATTGTTTGAAGCAAAAGTATAAAACTAACTAGAAGCTTACATTATTATATTATGTATAAGAAGATCACGTATACTCATTCCTGATGGAAGGGACCATAGGAACATGACTGAAATACTTTCTGATCACAGTCCGGTGCCGGCACACGCTTGCAGAAGTGAGCGCACAGGTCAAGGAGACTAAACTAAGAGCAACGCTTCACAGAAACAATGGTGCATCTCTCGTGAACTTGTTTCGCATTATGCGAAAACTGGAAGAGTATTGTTATGAACGCTGCAGCAGCTATTCACACCAAACGCTGGCATTCTGAGTGATTATTACTTCTCAGACGACAGTCCATTTGGCATCGGTAAGGACGAAAGTTGATCTATGCGTAGCCCTTTAGCCTATCCCACTAACCTTACCTTACCTAAGATGACTGCAGGTAGTGTAAACCCGGTTTTATCCATTTTTGGCATCAATACACGCTGTCATCTCTCTGTGTTTAATAAAGACAACTTACATATATACCAATATATAAGGTATATGTACAGTCAATCGGAAGTTTTAAATAGTTAATTTAGGTATATAAAGGCTATGCGAATTATTGTCGCGATTTTATCTATGACACTTTATTACAAGAAAAAAATGCTCTCTGAGTTTCATTGTTTTATCTCACAAATTGGCCGCTAGCTTCGGTAATAAGGCACTAGCGTTGACACATTCGGCTTGTAAGCGTTTAAAACGGCCATGGTTAAATTTCATCCATCTGCAATATCAACTTCAACCGATACTGTTTAGCTGAACCGCATGCAGCTTTCTCTGGTCGAAACTTTAAATATGTGGTGGCTTTGTGTTTCTTAACCCTTGAGTGGTTCTTGCTAATATATTATGAGTGCTTTGGAACTTTTAATTATATTCCCAGATAAGTAAAATGGAGCGAAGATAAAAAAGGAAAAACATTATTTTTATTTTTATTTATTTCTTAAAAATTTCAATAAATAATTTAAATTTCTCTTAGTTCGATTTCTTAAAAGTAAAAAAAATGTACGAGTTTCGTCAACAACACCACAAAACTGTTTCTGTCCTCTTCTTCGAGACTAAAACCGGGAGAGAACACAAAACTACACCAGTTTTGTCTATCTTTTTGACAGTTTTACACCCGATCGAATGCTCCGAGTTTTTCCCAACACGTTTCGTAATCATTGATGCTTGTACGACGCATAAAAGATGGAAAATAACAGTCTTATAGAGCATTATTTTTGTTTGTCGGGATCTACTTTACAATTGTCTACTGATCTCAAAGTAGCTCTTAATGGTATTGTTGAAATTCATGCTGGTTCCAAGTTCTTCACTTTTTTATAGCTGCCAACAGTGTCGAAATTCCAAAGACGCAAGGAATTTTTGTGTGTGGCTTTAATTTACTTTGTCTTTCGCTAGTTCACCACAAGACTTCCGTCTTCTGCTACTTTTTCTAGGTTGAAAAAGTCTGCGCTGACGACTCTGTTGTTAAAGCTTATGATGCCAATAGCATCTGCATACCCCAATAGCTTTGTAATTTAAGACTACTCAGTGCCACTGCGGTTCAGATTAGGGGCACGTCTCACTTTTTCCGCTATTATATTGAAGAAGACATATGACTCTGTTTAAAACCTCATCTGGTATCGAACGGTTCGAAGAGGTTCTTTTCGATTTTGGCTTAGCTAATGAGTTTTTCGTTCTTAAGCCGATATAGAGATTTTTTCACCTCAGTCGAATGGCAAGACACAATAATGGCAATAATGTTTTCACGATAGATTTTTGGCGCATATTATTCTGCATTCATCGTAGCACTGCTTTCGCCATTTAGCAGTATAGAGCACAGTTCTCTCTTATTCGAGTGTTCTCTGGGTGTCTGTGTTAGACAGAAATCTTGACAGCAGCTGTGCGCGGGTTGGAAACCATTTGTTTACTGTCTTAAGTTCTAAAAAAATTTTTGGGTCGAACCCCTGCTAGCCAGCATTTCAAGCTTTTCGAACCCAAGTTTTTCTGCCTCTCTTTTCGTTTTGTTGAAAATACCTTTCCTACTACCTACTTTCACCGAAAATATAAATATTTAGTGGTAACTTGAAATTTCTCCATCATAGTCACTGTGTAGAGATGCTTATATTATATGTATATGTATATGTATATGTATGTAAGCGGTGTCTACAACAATAAAGGAGAAGAAGATATGCATGTATGTGTATGAGGTAAGCCAATAACAACAACAGCAACACCATGAATTGAGCGAACTACTTGAGTCGATCAGTAATGAATTTTTTTAACGAACGATTAGCGGCGTGTTACTGACAGTTTTCGTTTTGGCAGCGGTTCAAGGGTGTCAGTTGTCGGCGGAAAACAATAAAAAAACTAAAATATTTCATAAAACATTGATGGTGCGGCAATTGTTTTTTTTTCGTTTTTGAATACATACATCGATAATTTTGACACCCCCGTTTACCACGCTCCTTGTGGTCCGCGATGAGTTCCCACATTGAATCGCCACATTTTACTCACACCATTTGCGCTGGAAATCAGCTCCTGACAGCATAATGAGTACGTACGCTTGAATGAATAAAAATTTGTTTGTTTTTGCATGAAGCCTTCATCAAAGGTACAAACGGAGTGAAGCACAATCGACCGAATGTACTCGTTTAAATATACGTCTGAGTGTGTGCGCGGTTTGGGACGCTCGCTTTGGCCGTTATGGATTGTAAATAAGTTCTTCAATGAAATTGAAAAAACAAAACACAATTAAACTCACGACAAATCGGCAATTCTGCCAGAACAACGGCGAAAGGTACTGCGTAGTGCTTGTCAACCACACACACACACACTTACCATGAGTTAATGTGTGCTCCCAACAACTTGAAGCTGTAAGGCACTGGAAAGCAAGCAAAAGGAAAACGCGAAAACTAAACCTGCTAATGGATAAACAAACAATGACATCACATGTATGGGTATGTGTGTGAGCGCTTGGCGCCGCAAAGTGTTTGACTAATTGGACTCAAGTGACGCGACGATTTATATTTATGAGCCTGTGCCGGTTTGCGTTGTTTGCGTAATGGCTCCAACATCTATTGCACCAGTGGGACTTGCGCAGAGAATTGTCAGCAATTAGTATGAATGTGAGCAGCGGAAGCGGGCTCAAGCTGACTGATTTTCAAGATATTATTTAATATGCAACAATATGAAAGTAGGTAAGAGTGTAGGTAAGAGTACTCTTACTTCAGGCTGAATTGATGCAGAATCTTTGGACTTCTATAATCTCGTTTCGTCTTTGCGCTTAAACACGTCTTTTGCGCTTTAGATCATTTTAATGAGACCACTAATAACCGCAATGCTTTTTATAGACAGTCATACAAGGTTAGGTGTCTGATGTGTTTCAAGTATTCTGTCTATGGGCTATGTCAGAGCTGAGTATTAACAGAAAAAGTGGAAAACGGTTTCCTTATTCCCTTTAGCTAGCAGCTGCGACAAATGTTGTTAGTCCATTTTAAAATCATGCTCTGCAAAAGGCTAGTGCTTCGTTAGAGTAGCTGTAAGTCTTTAATATTATTCCTGGATCTATGTTACAAGTCCTTAGTTCTAGTTTTATCATATTTGGCCTACATCTGCTTTGTTGACTTGCAGTTGGTTACTGATTTCGAACAAGCTGCTATCGGTATTCCATTCAGTTTCCTGATACTATAGTGCTTTTTTAATGCTGGCCACCAAATTAATGCTCATTATGCCAGAATTGGTTTAATAACATATTGATTTAAGACCCCTGTTCCTGCTTAGTATTCATTTGTAGTAATAGCCCATACGCTTTCTCCAACGTAATTTTTTTTAGTTTGTTATCGACTAGTTGTTGGGCTTCGCGGAAGCTTGGCCAGCACTGGGCTACCATCGGTTAATGTGCTGTCGCAAAAGTCGTTTGGCCCAAGATCGATCGCAAGAGATCTAGTGTTTAACGGGTCACTGGCCTTTTGACGTCCACGCAATAATGCTGGGAATCTTACCAGACGCCATCTGCAGAAGCTGTATGGAAGAAGATGAGGTGAAAGTGCCTCAAAACTTCCTTGACTGTCCCGCGTTTGTGAGCTCAAGACTTCAACCCTTGGAAGCGCATACTTTCAGGCATCCCCAGGAGCTGGCTGGAACGTAAATTAAACGCTTGCACAAATTTGTATTAGCTACTAAGCGTTTTTGCTAATTTATAAGTTCGAACACAGGAGTTCTTCATTTCTATGGCCTCACAAAGAACTATTATACATATAGTAGTCCACGTGTGATCTTTGATCAGCCACAAAACCTATTCTAACCTTGGTATCGTTTTCAACCTTATTTATTTGGCAGTGCGGACAGCGTAAATGATCTACCATCGAGTAAGAAAAAATTAAATTGCGGTATTTTGGTTTCATTCTTGAAAGGCATCAGTTAAACCGTAGGGCCCTTTCCACAATCCTACTGATTGTGGCAGCAAACATCCGTGATACTATCAACACAATGCGGTCTGCATATGCTGCTACCAAATATTTTTATTTGTACTTATTATCCTTAAGACTTCAAGAAAAATATTTAAAATCCTGATGAAATTTTACAACATATCGCAGCTTAAATTGCAGACAGCTACATTAGCTAAAATTCAAATCTAAATTTTAATTAAAATATCGACACATTCACTCGCATATGTATTTGCCGTAATTGTTGCAGACGACAAACAAGCTGCTAAAGGACGAAATTGGCAGAGCCTAATGAAACTCGCTTACTTATAGCGGCAGTTATAACGAAAAAAGCAATTTGGAAGCCACAATGAAAAATATTTGTGACCAAATGAGTGTGGCAATGAGAAAGTGAGCCAATAAATATTGCTGCCAAACACGACATTCCGTTATTTTTGATTTGGTCGGCAGCCATCGCACTGCATTATTGACGTCAATGCGAAAAGTAATCAGCTTTTTCGCCCAAAATGTACTCTGTTACATAATCAATATATTTTTGCAATATATACATAACAATACACACACACACGTATTCATTGCGTTTGTTTCAATGCGCACGAATTTTGATTGCCTCGCCTATTTACGTGTACTATATGCATATATTTGTGCTCCTTGTTGTTGTTTTTGTACTAATGCCACTTATGTGTTGCTGTTATTTTGTTGACGTATGCATTAAGTGGCTGTGTGTAAGTCACCACGATGATTGACATGATTTTTGCATTACATATACATAGCTTTTTCGATTATCTGTATGCGCGATGCCATGGCGTATACGCAACAGCTGATTATTATCATTGCGCTGCGCGGAATGTGACTCGAAAAGATTATGAAAAAATGATTGCTGCCGAAAGCGTGGCAACAACAGCGTTTGCTTGCCAAAATTGACAAAAATTGTTGCCGAGGGTGGGGGGATATGGTAAGTACATTGCTTGGTGGGTAGGAAGCAAAACAATTGTTACAAGCAACCGAAATGTACGCCAGCGGCAAATTATGTGTCACATAAGTATACCTATATATGGGACTGCCACCTCAATAGGAAAATATTAGAGATATGAATACCATGAAATTGCTATATGAAAATGATATGCTTGAGAGAAGTCAACTATTTGCCTTTGCTGCTTTTAATTAGCGAGTTATGTAATATTATTTCAGTAACCATTTCTATTAGGGATTACTGGTACAATATTATTACAAGTGTACAATAGATAAAAGTTGTTTTTAGCTGAAACGGCTATGTAGTAAAAGGAAGCGGGTTGTAGACTATGATATTCATTAATTATCTTAATTAAATTCTAAAAATTTTAGTAATTATATATCTAGTTGCAAGTTTGCAGACACCATGTTTTTAATTTAAAATTATAGTTTTTTTTGAGAAATTTTGTATATTTTTAATTCTCTGCGATTTTCAAGGGGTTACATATTAATTAAATTCTACAACACTTCTAGAATATTGTCCTAAGTTTTCAAGTTGATTTGGAGATACAGCCTTGAGCGCACAAGTTGCTCGAGGCTAGCTGGGCTAAGTGCGTCGTCTTTAAACGCGTTTTTCTCGAAACTCTGTTTTTGAATTCGATCTGTATTAAATTCTACACATGTCTTTGAGATACAATTTTTAAAGACTCTCACGATGAATTTTTTTTCGATTACTACTGTTTGAAAAAAAATGTCGGGAAATTTTTATCTTTTTGTAAAAATGACTGTAAAAAATTCAATTCTCAGTTTTTTTCCTTCTTCCTTCTTCCAAGTTCTAAGTCAAGGTTTTGATTAAAATACATATTTTTCACTTTGAGATGATCCTGTAAGGAGTTATCCTGCCATCTTTTTTCCGAGGGGTCACCAAAAATGCGTCGCAATGGCCGAGTTTGAAATATTTTTTTCCTAACATTTCAGAGTTTCTGTGTCAATTATGTTTTAAATATTTTTTTCCTAACATTTCAGAATTTCTGTGTCAATTATATGTTTGAAATAATAAGAAAATCAAATATTTTTTTTTATATGAGAAAAAATTGTCGAAAAAAGACTGTTTTTTACCCGAGAAAATCCATGTAGTCACTTAAATTATTCAATACATGAATACAGGTAGTGATGGATGCATTATATAAAATATTGATTGATTTTGGACAAAGACTTCGTTTTTTGTGGCTAAATTTATTCTTCAGAGTTGCGTAAAAAGTTCAAATTACTTTCAAAAATCTTCTCTCTTTAATCATTATAAGACATATGTATGTAAGATATATCTGAGAACGTCATTTGAAAATTTTGAGTTGAGTGTCGATCTGATTCAGAAATCACTGACTCTGAAAATTGCCTTTTACGTCCTCGGCCGTCGGCGACGTTATACCCACACAGATTTAGCGTGCAACTAAGGTATCATGCAGTTTGTTGGCGTTCACCACAGTAAACTAAGTCAAATGAGCTCATAATCCGTCGGCTTAGAGGCAGATTGGAGATTGAAACTCTAAAGAGATTCATGGACTTGTAAATTACGGGACGCATTCGAGGAAATGGGCTATAAGTGCCTCACAACGTATACTCTAGAACCCAACTGTGTTTGCTAAATGGGCGTAAATCCAAATTAAACTGAGCCAAGTATATTTATTTACTAACAAATATAAAATTCCTGATATATTCTCCACCCGTTGGAAGACTTTATTCTTCAGCTGGAAAATAGGGTGAAGAGATTCGGTCTTATCCTCTATAGGAAGCTCTTGGGGAAACCAAACATCGAAAAGAGTGTGTGAAAGTCATCAGTCGCCATATATTGTTGTAGAGCAGCAATGGGAAAGAGGGGGAGCCTCTCACGAAATGAGGTGTTATTTCGAAATGAAACCATAGTGAAGCCAATAATGATTGATGGGGTCGTTGTCTGGTGGAGGATGTTTGGAAAAACCACATTAGCCAAAGAGTTGGAGCGTGTTCAAAGAATGAACTTCATCGGCAATTGGTGCACTTAGAATAACCCCAACTACCAGTAGATATAGCGGGGGTGCTTAAATTCTTCATTACTTCGAATGCAATGACGAATCGTCTAGATCACCGCATAGCAAAACCTTTTCCTGGCGATTTCTTCTCAGCTCACACAGCTGAAAGGATTTTGTGGGATGAAAGCTGTTGGGAACGGAGTACTGGTTTTGAATTTTTAGTGTTTAAACTCATAAGCCGTAGCTTCAAGCTTCTTCCATATTATACTTGTATGAGAGTCTGTTTATAGTGGCCTACCCCTGTTTCGGGCTTATTTCATTCTTCAACTTTGGTAACTGCTGGTGCCTATTTATTGATTTGACTTAATATTTTATTGAGAGGTAGATTATTAGGAGACTTGTTGTTGTTGTTATCTGGATTAAATATATTTATAGCTGGATTTGGGGCTAATTTTGAATGTGAGTTGAAGAAAATTATTGCTTTTTTGGAACTTCCTAGTGGCATCTTTTCTCAGTACCAACCGATTATAAGTGAGTCGATTTTTCAATGTCTTCTTACGTTCTGACGTTGGACCTTTGAAGCACCAGTGGGCTCAGCGAGCAATCGTCAAAAAACAGAACTTAAGCAACTGCAGGGCTTTCTGACCAATAGTGAACCGTCAGAGATATTTTGAAGTATTGGCTCTAGGCAAACAATTACATATGCTCAGACTGATAACTGTCTAACAAGTTCCGGCCAAATCTGCAAGGAGGAAAGCGACGTGGACTTATCTTGCCATTATCTCCTCTATTGTCCGGCATTGGCCAGATTGACATTGAAATAACTTTGTAGACTTACCTCTGGTAAACATACGAAGTTGCTTTGATTGATTTTAACCCAATATCTGTCCAAGTGAGATCCATCGACTTTGGATTAACCCTACGACCTAATCTAATCTATGAAAATAGCATTTCGAGAAAAACGCGTTTAAAGTTTTGAAAGAAGATTGCACTATGTTAAATTCACCGAAAATTCCACAATTTCTGGTGGAATATGTAAGGCCGTCAACACTTCTGAATAGTAGACCTCTCTCTCGTGGGAGCGTACTTAAATAGGATATAAATCCGAGTCCATCTCTCTTAGCTAGAACTGATTAACATGCGAATGGAGAGTTTCTACAGGCTAAAGCGTTGCTTACTTGTCATTGTAAATAGGAATGGTCTGAAATAAATCAAAAAATATTATACACTAAAAAACTTTGTAAATTCCTGTGGGACCAATCAAATTCGTATATTTTTTTACATTTGCCATCACCTTATCGGCATTCCTACTGGGAAGTGTTCAAGTGTGCGCGATAACAGTTATTGCACCACCAATGCACACATTCGCATGCAAATATATTCATCTAGCAGCACATCGACACGCGTATCAGCTTATAACGAGCGACAACGGAAGATACGCGTAAAAATCACTTATAAATATGCGAGCGCACACATAAAAATACATAACAACACCGACTATGCATGTGTAAGGCATGTCAAATTGGCGGATACAACCTCAAAATAACGGGAACTCCAATTTTTTGCGCAGACCTATCAACTTGGCAATGGAGGGCAAGATCGAATTGGCACGCAAGTCAGAAGAGAGAAAAAAATAGAAAAAAATAAACAGAAAAAACAAACAATAAAAACACAGAAAAAACAGCACCATAATAAAAAACAACAACAGCTAAAATGCTAAAATTTCATGTTTCGCTTACTGCTTGCGCAACATAGGAATGATTTGCTTGCCTAACGGGCTGATAACATAACACGGGGCGTATGAGTAACTAAGTTCAGCACACATGAGAGGCTGTCGCGCCGCACTTACACATACATATGTATGTACGCACTGGAGGTGATGTATAAGTAAATCGATTCGAGCACACCATTTTTGGCTGCTTTTCGCAATTTTTATACAAGAGAACCGCCACACCCCCGTTGCCTGCTGCAAAATGTATTTTCATTGAGTTGCTCTTGAGTAGCACTCGCAACTGTATCTGCCTAATATTAATTTATTTTGACATGATAAGCTTTTACGCTTACTCCAGCGCAGGCGACATTGCTGTAATCCCCGCTGCTCCAGCAGCCGTTGGGGGCACGCAAAGCAGCGCTTTGCGGCGAATACGATTTAAGCGCACAAGTAAGACTTCGCTGATGCTTCAGTGAAAGTTGAAAAATTTCCGGCGAAAAAGGTGGAAACAAAAGAAAGAGAAGTGGAAGGGAAAGTGTTTTCGCTTACAAAACTGGCAATATCAATTTTTGACATTGCTAAGCCTTAATGACCCGCTTGTGCCGCCATAAGCGCATTGAGGCAGCCAGCGTTGCTATGAATATGCAAATTCAAGCGAAGTTTCATGAAAATCCTCCAGCTAATATAACCATCAACATATCGGTCTCTTATACAAACACACTCATAACTATACACTTCAACTCCAAAGCACTCCACTTAAAATGTTGTCAGATACAAAATAACAGTTCGAGTGTGTCCTCTGCTGTTGCAAGTTTACGTATGCAATTTACATGCAACATGCGACTACTTAAATTACTGCAACTCCACTTGTTATACGAAATTGTGCTGCATATGTAAATGTACGCACACTCACTTACATAGATACAAAGTTATACGCAGATATTCTGTTTGTTACGACTCTCCTAAGCGTTATTATGATAACAAACTCCATAGAAATAAGCAACATAACGGGCATCAAGTTTAAGTGCTGCATAAATCTGCAAGTGCAGGAATGAGCTGAGTCAAGTTGAAACAACTTGCTACGTTTGGCAACCCGATATGACACACAAGTGCTTAGGAATACGCGAGTTTCCATAAAATTTTGTGAAATAACGGTATGCTGGCATTTTACTCATTTGGTGCAATGATCGCTTTGCAGAAATTATTACGTAGCTATGCATTTTGGAATGTTTATTAAAATAAATTCAACAAATAACAAGATATAGTATTAAACTCAGTTGGTTCGAATTTCTTATACCTTTCACAAATCAGATTCCCTAAAAGTACTTGATTCCAATAAGTTAATTTGTATGGTGGCATTACCTTATACAATAATCCCCGAAAATTTTGTATGGACATCTCGTCAAAAAAAGTGTCTCATATAAGTTGAGGATTTTGATCGCTCAGTTTGTATGACAGCGTCTATATATGGTGGTCCAATAGCAGCTTTTTGGAGAAAAAATGACGTATACAGAACTTCACATCGATAAGTCAAAAGCTGAGACACTAGTCCACATATATACTATTTCATTGTCGGATTTCAAAATAATTTGGGCTCAAATAAAGTATTGCCAACAAAGGAGGGTCTTAACCTTTATTGTGGTTAGGGGGTTCAATAAAATGTTTAGTCTTTCCGCTGGGCTTACAAAATATAGTCTACATTTTGGCGCAATTATAAAAGAAATAAGGGGGAAAGGGAGAAAATGAAAATTTTATTGCAATGAAAGTTCTGACAAGGAACAATGATGGTTCGATTTTAAATTGTTTGCTTTCAAAGGCTTGTCGTGGAACTGACAATAGACAAGGTTGTTACAGATATCAGTGAAAATGATGCTCGCGTTAAGGGATCGTCTCAACGTGAAATTTTCGAAAAAAAAGTATTTTGTTGCATTATCGGATAGTATACACTGCAATAAACATTCCCACAAATTTTGAAATCGAAATCCAGATTGTTATGGTCTCTATTGCGTTTCTTGTAAAAAGGGAAGAGAGTGGAGAATGGAGCGAGATAATCTTAACACGTATTTTTCTCCGAATGGTGTTTTTCAAAACGGTTTCCACTTCCAAAGGAAGAGTTCTAAAGATATAAAGTTCCAATTTAATTTAAATTTTCCTATTTTAGTCTAAAAAAAACTGTCAAAAAACAGGAGCAAATTTGATTTTGTTCAAACCGCCGCGATTTTTTCTAATTTCAAAAAAAAAAAAAACTTCCATAGCGCGTTAGCGACTTTCCTACAGATTAATAATCTTTTTCGAAATTAGGTGATAAGAAAATAATCTTACGATTTTCAATTCGAGCAATTCTTTTGTCGTAACAGCTGTCTTCCACCTGACCATCAAAGGGAAATTTGCTGTTTTAATTTAAATTTTTTTAAACAGAGCAAAGATTTGGTCGAGAAGCTGGGCTGCTGAATCTGACTTATATTATCAAGCTGGCTGCTGTTGTTCGTGCGACAACCCACCTCCACTAAATATTTCATCAATCATTTTCGAAATTTGGCCGCATTTACAATCGGTGGACAGATAAAAATTCTGCTCACCTCAAAGGCGCGTAACTAAAATAAATATTTATAACTACAATGAACCAGTTTCCTGAAAATGTTATAATTTGGGCTCTATTCTTATTTCTGCTGACATTTGAGCAAAAAACCGCTATTACTACAGAAGAATACAACCAAACAGATAAAGATTTCAAAAACCAGTCCAATAAAACTTAAATCGTGCCAAATCAAATTAAAGATCAAAAGTAATTAAGTAAAAGCAGCAATAAAGAAGACATTAAAGCAACAAATCAGTTTGCAAATTGAAAAGTAAACAACAACAAGCAAGTGCTTACGCGACGAGACAAGTGTTGGCACGGCAGACAGGCATGCAGACAACCCGCAAAACAGCGCACCAACGACAATAGAAGACACCACACAGACAAATGTATGTATGTTTGTATGTCTGCAGAAACCGGAGGCGAGTGCATGTGGTGTGTAAGTGGGTGAAGATCGCTGTGCGACCGAAACATGCCCAGTATGCCAGCCTGTTGGCGTAGAAACATGTGTTGTCAAATAAACGGACGACTTAACAACTGTTGCAAAACAACAAAAACAACTGTGAAATGTACAAAGTACAACAAGGAGCAAATAGCACGTACACCTGCCGCACACACACAGCCACAGGTACACACATCTGGCAGTTACTTTGTAGCATTTGCAGGCAAACTTGGCTGGTTTTCACATACAATGTTGTTTACCTACTGCCAGAGCTAGAAATGTGTGTGTGTGTGTTGTTGCAGAAAGTTAACCAACACAATTACGCCTGAGGTGCGCCATGAACATTGTTGGCGGTTGCAGAAAACAAATTATCAAATTACCACGTGTAAAATTTGTTAAGAAATAGCCGTGCGCAGGTTGCAACTTGAATATTTGTTTTTGGAATTAACAAATTTCATGTGCCACGAAATACTCAAAATTTTCATTACTTCGTATTTAGGTCTAATAATCTGTATATTTCATTCATCTTTCTTGACAGTACACAGCAGTGCCTCCTTGAAGACTTTTTAATCTTCAACTTGATAATTTAAAAAAAAATTGTCGGGTTTTTGCCAAATTTTCAGGAGAATCGGCCACAGTGCACTGTCCCATTGGCACCCTTGCTGTGAGGATAAAGTTTTTTGAAGACTCAACTTGTTAAAGTCGCAATGAAAAAGATAGCGTAAAAGCATCTAAATACTTGTACTTACATTGTCCAGCTTAAGCCAAACTAAGGCTGTAAGATCTCGGTTGCCCTACTTTATATGAACGCAGCGAAATGGCTGGAATGGATATTAGCTGCCTCAAAAAATTTATAGCATGTTCTAGACGTTTTGTCGAGATGCTACGGTTCGCTTGATCTATACCTAGAAGTTCTGGACATCACAATGGACAAACATGTATAGCAGTTTCAAGTGGACACAAGAGTAATCAGCCTATTTGCTGAGGGTAAGAGGCTCACTGGACTTACTACTATCGACCTGGAGCCGTAAGCAGCTTGCGACAGCGCAGGAACCTATGGTAGCCCAGCGCTGACCAAATTCCCGGGTAGCCGCCAGTTCCACACTAGTCTTATCATAAATTGACGCGATGCTATTGATAACGATGCTAGGTTGTTGCAGTTCTTTAATGAAATCTATATCGCCGCCCTGCTATCAGAGTAAATAGTCATTTCTTTAAAGCTAGTTTCACATCGAAGCAGTAGATCTGCGGCTAGCTTAATAGCAGCAACCTCTGGTTAAAAAGGCACTGTTATTGTCAGGAAGTATGCAACTAAAAATGATAGAGATTTCCTGGCTATATACCGCACTCCACCCATATTTATTTTATAATTGCGCCAAAATGTAGGCTACGATCTACAATATTATTCGCACTAGTTCTCAAAGCCCTTTCGAAAATCAAAACAACTAAAGTAGGTATATATTACCGTTACACAGTTGCCTTGGTTGCAAGCCGCATGCAAATGTTGATGTCGGCTGCAACATAAACACACAAAGGCTATTACTAAGCGCTGTGACATCAATTTCACGAAACATTTGTTGCAGTTCGTTGGCGTGGCATGCGGCAGCAAAGCGCTACATCAAAATGGCTGCTATTGAAGCCACGCAACTCGTGCAATTTTTCAAAAAACAAAAAAAAGAAATAACAAAAACTAGCAAAGCGGTAGTAACTAAATCCCTACCAAATAAGCGCCCTGCATAAACCGTTACATATACTGTTAGATATAAATTGAACTATACGCTTGAACATTTTTCACTTTCCTTTCCACATAGTCTGCCACAATTTTTCAACAGCAATTGCAACAAAAGCTTGATTTGCCAACTTCTCCCCACAGTTTGCGCTAAAGTTATGCATCGATTTTTCAGCATAGCTAATGCTAATGCTAGACACTTTTTTTCAAGACTTTTTGCTTTGAGGGACATCATGCATAAACTTAATTTCCCACGCAGCGCGCTTTCGCATTCCGAACCGAATTTTGCTTTTCGCTTTGCATTTTTCAACTATTTTTCAATGTTGCTTCTAAGCAAGCGCTGTTGTTGTTGGCATATTTTCCTTTTCCTTTTCGTTGCTTTTGTTTATCAAATTCCCAGCACATATACATATATATGTAAATGAGCCGCGGTGGGTTGTAAGCGCACGCAAAAGTGTGTGATTTACATAAATCGCCAACAAACGTGGTGGCAGCTGTGGCAGCAGCGCCGAGTTGTAGTTGTGCGCGGTGTTCCATGCAAGTGTGAAATGGTCGACCAGCTGGCTGTTGCGCCTCCACTTTTTCCTTTACCGACAGCTCCGCATAATTTAATGGTGTCGTGCGAACTACGTTTGCTGGTCTTTGGCATGTAAACGCCATTCCGTCATCGCTGGCACTTTCGATCAATGTCAGTTTGAAGATTTTGCCCGAACAAAGCGAAAGTGAAATATTGAAGATGCCATTGCCCGTGCCACCATTGACAGCGGTCGATTTTCTATACAATTTACGGGTGTTGGGTGTTTTGTTGAGTTCTGAAGACATTTATGACTAGAAACCACTCTACCGTGGCCTAAATTTCCTTGAAGTGCAAATGATTTTGAATAAAAGTTAAAATTACCTTAAAAGTTGCATTAATAATTTTATTTCTTTTTATTGGTGGATTTTTTACAGTAATAAACGCGAAATATTTTTCGGTTCTTTTAACATTTCTCTCCGTAAGGTTTGCTTTTTCATCATGAAAAGATATACGATCCAACAGCGAGTCGAAATTATTAAAAGTTGCTACTGAAATTCGGAGTCAGTCGTCTCAACTTTAAGAGCGTACAGTTTAAGGATGTCATTATTGTCCTGTCAGATCAAAAATTGAGCGTCTAGTGGAAAAATTTCAATCGGCAGGCATATTATAAAATATTCTCGTGTCAGTGAGACAAAGAATTGCAGTAGTGCCGTGAATTGGGCTGAGCAACAATTCGAAAATGATCCGGATTTTCATTGAAAAATCATCTTCAGCGATGTCATTTTTATCATTTCAGCGATGACAAAAGTCTGGCCCATAAGTATTAGAAAAATGGATTCAAGAATATCTCTCGTCTTAGATATGTGGGGAGGAGAGAATCAGAAGATTCACAATGTAGCCACAATGGTGGCAAACCTCAATCAAAGGACGGTGGACCCACATACTGATACCGGACATCCGTTCGTGGATAGGTAGACGACATGAGGACATTTCCACCTAACCCATTACCTATCTATATTCCGTAATAACATTAGTTCGATGTGACCCGTTTATGCAAAAAAATAGTAAGAGATTGTTCATATTTTATTCTTTAAAATCTATGTCGTCTCCCTCGAAGTAATCGCCTTTTGGACGTTGATTTTTTACCTGTTTTAAAGTGTATTTTTGCCACGATTTTTGGCCGATTGATCGTCTGTTTTAGCGTTGTAAGCAGAGATCAAAGGCTCCTCGCTAGTAATAATACGTTGTATGATTAAAGTTTCGTAATTTGGCTATCGATTGTGCTTGCGCGGTTAGACTTAAAATTACAATTATGAGCTAACTGAACAGAATCAGTTTGATATGACTGGGTAGTAGGGTGACTTTTGTGGCTAATTAACTTCAAGTACCAGCAATATGAAAGTTTTGACTTAGGTTAAAATAAGAAAAGGACCGCAAACCTCATATCTCAAATAAAATTATTTATAAGATCTATAAGATCTTGAGCATACTAGCTAACATTTCTAGAAAATTTAAATAAAAATTCATCTAATCAAAGAAAGCGATAATAATTAAAAAATAAAGTATTGCTATATTGTTATTTGTCATAATGTCTTAGACCCAACCCGCTAATTTTCTGTTCATTGACTTCAAGACGTTGTAAACTATTTTGTCAGCTTTAAATACATATTTTTTCCATTCAACCACTAAAACAACAAATTCAATTGCTGTCAGAAGTTTCCGTTGTGCCTTCAGACCGCTTTTTATTAATTTAACTTATTAGCATTATTACATCGAAGCGGTGACGACAATGGTTGACAAGTGGTTGGGAGGCGCTGTGTGATGCTGCGGACATTAAAAGCGCGTGTCAAGCAATAATAAGGCCTTTCAAGTCCCAACTAAGATGGAGGGGAAATAATTTAAATTAAAGCGCAATTTGAGAGAAACAAAACTGAAATACGGATAATAACACGAAATAAAAATAGTCTTACAAAAAAAGTCTACAAATATATACTAAAAAGTCAGTGGTCTACTGAAAATATTCAAGTAAAAGCAAGGAATTTGCACTGAGCTGCCATTTTATTTCGAAATTTTTAAATTTGTTGAATTCCGCTGCTTTGTACTGCCTCGAGCTGTGCTAATACGCGCAAATTATCAACCATTATGTTTTGGACGGAGAACGCTGAGCTGACACGCGAACATGAAACTTAAGGCAGTGGCGAAAGGCACACTAACATACATACAAGCACGTTTAATATATTTCAAGAACTCTCAAACATGCACAGACTAGCATTTCGCTTGCCCTTTTATATGTATATAAATACTCTTACTCTGCTATCTATGTAGCGACGTGTAGTAAACAAAACAAGAGCCGCCAAATGCCGCATAGTGTACTTGGTCCGCAACAGCTGTGTCACTGGCACTCCTTACCGAACTTCTTACCCAACATTAGCTGCTTTTATTTGCCGCTGACATGGTCCATTGCGCTTTACTTTTGTTTTCCTTTGGCGACCTTTTCATTTTTATCAGCGCTCTTGCTCGCACCTCGCTCTCCTATCGCGGCATCTAATCGCAAATCAGCAGTTGGTGCGCGCTTCAGACAATGTCTCCGAATTTGAGATTTACTCGCACTTTCCTACACTTTTTTATGCTCCTCCATTTCTTTTGTCTTAACACTCGCCATATTTGTTGCTGGATTCCACTTTGTGTGTTCGCTTAAACTCATTTGTATTGATGTTCCTACAACATTGACACGATCGGATTTGCTATCGACTGGGGTGAGACGAAACGCGGCAATTTCACTTTCAATGGCAGTGGGGCTAATTAAATTTGGCTTTGCTGCTAAGTGCAACATTTGTTAAAGTTTAAGCGGATTAAATTCCTTGATAAATCCTTGAAGTGTAATTCGGCATTGATTTGAGATTAACCTTTTGTTGCAAGTATTATTATGCTATAATTAGGCTTTTGTGAGGTGAGTAAATGTTAATTTTGAAATCTGATTAACTATTTTGAAGCGATTTGGAAGCTTTGTGATTGAAATCAGTTAAGGAGGACGGTATAATTTGCATTTAAACGCATGGCGTCCGCTGTGAAATTATTAACCGATTTCATTTCAGATTTTGCAGTTGTTTTGTAATAATTCTAAAGAGAGAATAATTTCATTAAAATAATAATAAAAAATGCTTAATACTTATAGTAAAGAAAAGCCTTATTATTCGAGGGTAATTAAATATATTGAAGCAGTTTGGAAGCTTCGTATATTAAATCAATCGAGAAGACCACTGCAACTTGGCGGAATTGGGCAACCTCAGAATTACAATCTGGTAACACAGTTTTATTGTATAACTTAACATTTTTCATGATATAGTATATAATCAGAACTTACTGACATACGCACACAGTAAATTGAAATATTCTTCCCAATAAAAATATGGAATTAAGTCGCGAACATAATCGAGCTATTTTTTTTACAATTTTCACCTCAGCAAAAGTGCATCGATAATTTACTTTTTGGTGGGGAAGCTCGATCAAAGACTTTTGTATATTGATGATATGATGAACTCAATCGAAGACGTAAATCACTCAGAGATGAGTTTCAGGAAAGTCGTCCAAACTCAGTTGTTGTTTCGGCAACTATTAATGCTGTGCGTAAACTGATATTGCAAGATAGTCGTATGATTTCTTTTGAGATTGATAAATCTCTAGGAATTAGTGGAAATATTCAACATAAATTCAATATTGTAAAAACAATTGCCCACGTTGGATCCCTCACAACTTATCAGTCGCTAAGCAAAAGCTAGTATTGATTGGTCGAGAGACATGGCAAAAGAAAATGCTTCGAAACATGTCTATGGTATCAGGACAGGTGAATCGTGACATAATGAATCCGCGAATGGCTTATTTTTATTCTCGTACGAAAAAATAAACTAAGAGGTCAACATTTTTCGAAACCTGAACTGGCGTTTGATAGGTACAGAAAGTGTGTTTTGGAGTTACCTCAATCAGAGTGCATTGCGACAATTGGTTCGCCCTCATGCAAAATACAAAGACCTTAGTGGAGACTACTATGATATGAACAAGATATAATATAATATGTATACCAAAATATATAAAGTAACCCTCGTAAGCTTACATCATTACTATCTCTTCAGCGGTGGTCGCCTACCGTGGTGAGAGGCATAAGTAGTAGTAATGAGCACAACCTAAACGGGAACAAATTTCTTCTAAGATACGACCTCATAATTTCCACAATGGGAATATGGCAGAATAAAACTTCGGTTTTAAGCTCATTTGTTATGTGAGGACACCCGGCCAAGTTGTCGATGGACTCGTGCTGATAGCTGAATAGTCCGTTGGCTAATGGAATTGCTGATCGCAAACGGTCTTTCCCAACAGCCGAGTCGAAGGTAGTAGCGCCTTCTCTACGTTTACCGGCACTGCGGACATGTGACCTATCTGACTTGTAGATCCAATAATGAACATAAAAAACAGTAACAGAGAAAATCAACGCAGGAGAAGAGAGAAAGTCCGAAATCAGTTCAGGAAAGTCTGAGAAATGGCAGAGGCAGTCTTTATACTAGGTAAGATTGTCAAAGGTCAGACTGCTGGTACCTCAGTTGATCGAGGACCAAAGCATCAAAGAGGAGGAGTAAGTAGAAACAGAGCAGAAAAGTGGAGCAAAAGCAAAGTATTTATGTCAGAAAAAGCCTCTAAATGCCGTCATAAGCGGCAGATTGACGTTAGATTGTCGAGTCTACTTTAAGCTACGAAACGACAATCCCATTGCTACTAATTTGGTGTATGACTCATCGGAAATTTTTAGGAGCTACAGGGTCATCAAGTGCGCGATCCGGTCCTTCTCCGGTTTCTTAGCGGGTTAAGTTTGGTTAGATGCCTGATCCCATATCAGGGCGGAAGGCAATAAGACTATTTTATTCTTTATTTTATGAAGCCATGAAAACTGTTGTTGTTGGATACTAGCTAACTTTGAACCTATCACAAATCAGCTTGGGTGTTTTATATCTATTTTCACAATTACACCTGGATGTCTAAAAGTATGAGATCCGAGGTATTTTTGCTTTGATCTGGCGAAAGCGAGACATTCGAGGACGAAATGTTGAGATTATTTTTTCGCATTTTCTTCCAAACAGCTCATTTAGCTGGTATCCGGTAAGATGTTCAATCTTACTGCCTAAGTCCCGATCTAACAGTGTCCGATAAAAACTCCTATAAACATTCTTAACGGGTGGTGCCTCTAAAACCACAGATATCCCAAGGAAACCTCGTGCTCGCTTTTGTCTCCTTCTAAGAGAATCCAAGAAAAAACTTCATCAAGCCTCAAAACAACCTGACATAGATGACTGGAGCTGATTAAGGAGAAGAAGTCTAACAAAGCCAGCAATTCCATACTAGTGGCCATATGCGAAGATACGATAGAGTCTCTATCAAAAGCTGATAATAAAATCAGATTGGGTATACGCAAAGCTAAAATTAAGTTTCCAATCGGCCGAGCGGTTGATGAAGACTAGACCGAGGTCGTCGACGACGCCACTCAGTTTAAGCTAAGTGATATGACAATTAGAGAGCAGCAAGATTTCGAAGAGGTTTAGATGCTTGTAGATAAATTCGTAACAATCGAGAAGTGCTCTGCGAAATATAATCTATATATATAATAAAGGTACCCATATAAACTGTTAGCGCAAGCAAATTGGTTAATTTTTTTTTCCTAGATAACCTTTCTAAATGCTCGTATGCTCTTTGTTTACGATGTTAAAAGTTTTGCTGGTAAATTTTAAACAATATTTATTGGTTAACTCATAGCGCGTTCACCGAAGTGTATTTTTTAGTTTTGTAAACAGAAAAAAGTTGCCGGAAGTCAAATGTGGCGAAAAATGTGTCTGTGAGATGACTCTCGTCTCGTGCTTTGTCAAAAAGTCTATCACAAACATTCCAGATTGTGAAAAAAAAATTTTAAATACCACTTAAAGAAATCGATAGTTTTAAAACAAACAGTTCATACTAACTAATCTACGCTACTCATTGTACAGACAATGATTGGAAGCGGGAAACTTCGCTGGCGCCAAAATTTTTTCAATATCTCCAAAAAACTCTGTTGCCGCTCTATCGTCTCGAGCATCTTTGACCCAACAAGTGGCAATAACACACTCAACCGACTTCGACAATAAATTATATAACTTCCCCGCTTGTAGTTTCTTGAAATATACTGCGCGTCGTCGGTTTATAGCTTCGAAAGAATAATAAACACATTAAACATGATATCACTTGAGAACTTTTGTTGTCGTTTTGTGGACCATAAAAGTTGCACGTTTGCTGCAATGCAATCGCTCGAAAGGCAATAAATGGACAATTCGAAAAGTTTGATTGCATTCTGCCGCTGTGCTGGAGGCAACTCGCGATTGTTGTTGTTTTGATGAGCTCAATGTACGCGCGGTGTGCCGGAAATGATATCAGAACTCAGCAACGATTTTTGCTAGTTCCTGATTTTGCTAAACATTGCAATCCCATTGAACACACAACTCGCTGCAAATGCGAAACAAATACAAGGCAAATATTATGAATAATATAGATAAATGCTTATGAAAAGGTAATAGCAAGTAAGAGTGTGCGCTGGATAAACTTTTCATAATCTAAAGCTAGTAACGGAGCCGCTAAGCGTGCCGAGGACCGGCGCCGCGCGACAAAAACCACGTTCTGCTAAGTAGCAAAGTTGGCTTTGGCCAGCGCATGGCCGCCAACTAAAACTTTGACCTGCTGATGGCCACGTCCGTGCCAGAGCTGAGACACTGAACACACTGAGCACTTGAGCACTGACGCTGGCGCTGGCGACGTGGCCGTTAGTCGTGAAGGTATGAGCATATTATTCATAAGATGTGCACGAGGACACATCATATTATGTGCGCTCGTACTACGAACGCGTGCTGGCAATTTCCGAAACGCGCTGACTGCCAACCGACCGACCGCTTTGAGTGCTGTCCAAAAGCCTTCACCCGCACACAGTTGCTTGAAGGACGCAAAGCTGCCTTGAGCTGCTGCCTGCACTACAGCTACGGCCTCAAGTGTTGTCATTTATTTAACAGTTTACTGCACAAACAAGCGCGTAAACAAGTAGCGGTAAGCGGCAGGCAGAGGCATAGTAGCAAGAACAACAACGCAACAGCAAATGAGTAACGAGTAAACAAAGTGTATAAAGAAGTTGTGGTGGCACCGAAATGAAGCCAGCTATAAATAAGGAAACAAATTATGATTGCTCGCAGTATTATGCTTGGAGCAACTGGCGGCCTAACTGTCGCGTGGACGTTGAGATGGATGGCTGTGTGGCGGCAAGGTCGGTTGCTTGGCAGCTTGGCAGTCTTGTAGCAGGGACTTGTCATTATAGGCCTGTTGTTGGCTGTTAAGCAAGCGGTCAAGCAGTATTAATGTGAGCTTTAGCGCACATTCACTGGCAGCGGTAGGTGATAGGGATGAGTTTTGCAGGAAGGAGGTGCGTGAGTGTGTGCTGCCTAAGGAGATAAGGCAGCAAGCTAAATATTTGTAGAATCATTGCTTATGCAGCTACTTTCGGAGATGTTAAAGCAGAGGCATACTCACCAAAAATGTTTGTTAAATGAGAATTTTTTATGGCGAAGGAATGAGTTTGAATATCCTTAGCCGCGACCACAAGAGAATGGCAAGCGCATGGAAATTTCCATTTACCATATAAATGCGTAGACATACACACATACAGCGTGCGCTGCCGAAATGCCGCATTAACTAAATTAAATACACGCCATTTAAATTAAACTTTCGTGCCAAAGCATAAAAACTTAATTGCATTACAAAAGTTATTGTGCAAGGGTTAATCGAGGCGAGTCATAAAATTTGCATGGCGTTAAATTGGGTCATAAAGTATCAAAAAAGCAAAAAAAAAATCCAACACGGCAGTGAGCGAATAAATGCTAGAGCTGATATATGTATCTAACGAAGTGTTTATCGAAAATAGTTTTAGTTTTGAATATTTTATGAGAAGCTGCGAGCACATATAAGCTGGCGAAAAAATATCTGCTGGTATTTCTGTGCTCTATGAAATTCTTCATAAATACATTTTTAGCGGATACACACAACAGAAATGAAAATAGCTATATACAGATATGCACGTACATACATATAGTACAAACAATTTTTGCTAATAATCTCTTAAAAAAAAGCTGCAATTTTATTTCAGCGCATTGTTAATTTTTGCACAGATTCGCCATGCTGGTATTGTGTTCTATTGCCAGCTGCTTCTAGCGCCAATAGCGGCAATTAATGCATACAAGCAAAACATATGAAAAAAATTCACCAGCTAGCGCAAAAAAGTTGCAATTTATGCAGCAATATAAAGCAAGAGTAATAAATGGATTTTAATTGCTGCAAAGCGGCTTAACACAGCCACAAAATGAGGGCTGCTGGCAAGCGCAATAATTGCTTGGCAATAAAAATACACAATTGGTGTTTAAATATTGCGTTATTTAACAGCTAAGATCATAAAAAAAATAAAAACAAAAATATTTGCTTAATACAGCATATTTGTTTTGGTTAACAAAATGTTTTTGCTAGTTGCCGCTAGTTGTGAAATAATATGAAGCAACAAACTAACAATTATTTAATGAAGTTAATGAAACGAATTTGCAAAGAATAATGTTTTTTTAAATATTTTTTTATGTGTGGGTGAATTTAAAATGCAAATATAATTTATATTTTCATTTGTCAGTAATATAATTTATGGAATTAATATGTCGTAATTAGTATGTTTGCAGTTATTTGTTTGTTTTGGGTTTGCAATTTACTTATATTTCATGAAAACTCAATTCCCTTAAGCATCAAAGCAGTTTCTCCTAATAAACAAATTTTGTAAATTAAATTTTGTTTATTCACACCACGTCTTACAGGTAATAGGGGAAATCACAAAAAATGTTATAAAATACACCGTTCAAACCGCCAAGGGACGACAAAAAATTACTGCTACGATCAGGTCAAAGGAATAAGAAACAAGAAAAAAGCTTAAGCTCGGCTGCACCGAAGCTAAAATACACTTCTCAAATTCAAAAGATTTTTTTTATGGAATTGTAATTTTTATCATTTAGCTTGTATGACAGCTGTGTGATATAGTAGTCCCGTCTGAAAAATTCCTTCAGAACTTATAGTGACGTTTTGGAAAATAATTAAGGTAAAATTTTGTGAAAATATTACGACAAATAACATAGTTTTCCATGCAAGGACTTGAGTTTGATTATTCAGTCCTATGGCAGTTATATACTATCGTACTTTGGTGATCTAATCTAAACAATTTGGTAATTGCAGATAGTAAATGAGGCTACTGTCTTTAAGATACCTCGTCAAATGAAAAAGTTTTTCATACAAGCACATGATTCAAAGCATTCTGTTTGTATGGCAGTTATATATTTTAGTGGTAAGCAGCCTTTTGTGGAGAAATTAGAGTATGCAAAACTTCAGACCGATATCTCAATAACTGAAAGACCAGTTTTCGTAAATGAAGATCGACAAATAATAGGTAATATTCTTTGTTGCACGCACAATCCTTTGCCAATCGTGATGCACGGCGCTTCTGCAATCGAAGAAATCTTCGCATTGGCCTAATTTGGCGCTTTTTTTGCTCTTAGCTTAAGTGGCAGTTACCATTGGTATGATTGAGCTTTGGTTTCCATGTTATATCTATAAACCCAATATTCGTCACCAATTATGACCCTCTGGAGCAGATCTGGGCCATCACGGACTGAGTCTAACATCTCTTGAATAATGTCAACACGACGCTGTTTATAGCCGAAAGTGAGCGATTTAGGCACAAAGATTGAGTAGAATGCGTCCAAGCAAAAATCTTTCAAAAATAAACTAATAATTCAAAAGGACGACCTTGTCAGCATTAGTAAGTGATAAGAGTACCGATACAATGCAGGAAAAAATTAAAAATCGAATGCATGTAGCCCGAGGAATTTCAAAATTTGCGACACTGTTTGTACAAACTTCGGCTGTACACCGTGGCGTATAAGCAATACACAATTTATTCAAGAGCATTATGAATTCTGTGTTGCTCATACGCCACGGTGTACATATGAAGATTGGTCAGTACATGTGATGCATAACTTTAAGGCTGTGGCTACATTTGCTTAATGCAAACGATAAAAAAATTCAAATGCTATATACATGGGAAAAGTAGTATGATTTAGGTACGGTTTAAATTCAGAGTAAGGAGGTTTTAGGGGAAAAAATTAAACTTCAAAGGGGTTTCTAAAAAAATAAAAAAAACTAAATAAAATAAAATAAAATAAAATAAAAAAATTTAGGGTGGTTCCAAAAATTGTTTATATATCCTCCTTTCGAATTTTGTGTAGTTTTTTGCTGATTTTTGAATACAGATGTCTCCCAAGCACTTAACTTAATGGAGAGAGCATAAAACTATGTAGAGCAGTAAATTTCCAACAAAACCGCAAGTTTTGCAAGAAAAAGGTTGAAAACTGTAAGGCGAAGCTTCTTTCTGTTACAATTAATAGCTCATTCTTGGATATGTTTTCTAAGAGGTGTTTAGCAATCAACTTTTAAGAGCAGAAAACGAAAAAAAAATCTCTTTTTGTCCCACCTTATTTGACATATATTATACATAATGCCCAAACGCTATTGTAAACTCGGCTATAACCGCCTAAGGGGTATCTTCGTTAAAGGTTCTTGAATATTCTTAGTTTTAGTCTATATGTTGCTATTGAACTCCAAATCCAGAGGAAAGTATACGTTATTGGCTCGAAGTGGCTGTTATTTAATAAGTAAATAAACAGGTAATGAACCTGGTTAATATGTAGAGATACGGATATACATATATACTTGCATACATATATACATGCAATTGATACATTTCGTCTTCTCTTTGCAGTTTTTGTAAAAATTGATAGTTTATAAATTTAATCTGCTTTCTCAAATGGCTAAAGTTCGCTCGGCAATTCAATAAATCATTTGCCTTTGCTGGATTTTGAAGCTTTGTTTACAGTATAGCTGATTAACTGTGTTTACAACTGCACCTGACACTCTTCACGCGCTTACCACCAAACAATCTGTATGAGTAACCTCCATTATTTAGCTTTATATACACTGCTTCGTGGCACAATCATTTGTCTTAGCGCTTTGTGCTTTGTTTTCATGCCATAAAAAATATTTATGTATAAGCTGGAAAAAATAGAAAAAAACATGAAACGCAAGTGTAATTGTTTATGCCGCCAATGTAGCCTAACAACTTTGTCTGCGCTTGCTAACAAACAATTTGCAAATTTTTTTTATCGCTGCAGAAGTTTTTCATGATTTTCTAAAGCGCCGCGCGCTCATTTATGTGACACATAAAAAGTTGCGAAAGCCGCGAGAAATAAATGTAATCGAAAGCGCCGACTGGCGCAACATGTACGCCGCACAGAACGCACACGCACGCATTGGCGGGCATGCGTGCGCTTGACTGACTGGCTGACGACGGCCGAAGCAAAGCCGCAGCGCTTAACTACTTGGCTGGCATTATGAAAAATTATGCGCGCTTAAAGCGTTGGTAAACAGAAATGCTATTAAAACCATGCGAAAATAGAACTGGCGCGTTAAACGAAATTATATTCTGATTGTTTGCGCATTTCCGCGCCCAACTGCTGGCAGGCGAGCGCTGCTAGAGCCTGCGGCGGCTTTTGTGGTTTCAGCGCCGTGCGTAATCTGATTTCACGCTGCTTCCGCACATTAAGCAATGCGTAAACGCCCCAGCGCTGTTCTCTGTCTGTTTTTAGGCGAGTGATACATGGCGTATACGTAACGGCGCGCCGTAGCCGCTTATCTGCTTTGAAGTTATTATTTTATTTCATTCTGTTTGCGCTTTGTAGTTGTTTCGATTGCGATTTATTTATTATTTTCTTAGAAATTCCCTTCTCTCCCACTCCACTCCATACAAGGCACACAGGCGCGACATACATACTTTACTTGAAGCGCCGTTATAAATATTTAAATTGCTTTTGTGTTGCGCGTTGTTGTAGGCGTTGCGCGTCTGTTTTTATTTTCGCTTATTTTCGGGTGAATAATGTTCAGCCAGCGGTGCCTAGTCACGCGGCGCGCACTACAAGCGACGGCACTTGTTAGCGATTTTGCCGCGTTGGTTGTTAACATAACTTCCTTTGGACTGTCTTTCGGCGTGTACTTGTTGTCTTGAGTTAAATACTCGGTTGCTGATTGCTAAGTTGTTGCGGCAACAGTCTCTTCGCCTTGTGTCTGTCAACTTTGTACTAAGCTGGTGCTTGCCAGAGTTTATTAAGCGCTGCGGCACGGTGTGGCCTTGTTGGCTGCGCTAGGGAATTATTGGCCTCGTTTTGACTATTTGCATATGAAAACATTTATCTATACACACCTATATACCATACATATATATATATACATGTATATATAGATACATATATATGTATATACAAATAAATATAAGTGCACGAGTTGGTGAGCGCATTTACTTAAGATTGATTATGGCAATGATAATGGGATTTGGCCTTTAAGCTGCTCCAAATCGCTGCCGCTCTACTCCTTTTGCACTTGTTAACCATTATGTTGTTGTTGTTGGCGCACATTATTGTGGTAATAAAATTAGGCGTTTTGGTTTTATTTATTTACGAGTTGATTTTATAATTCCTTAGGCGTATATGCTGTCGGTTTCTACTGTGTTTGTGTTTTCTTTTGTGTTTTTGCTTTTTTCTGTGTATTCATCTTTTTTCTTTTCCTTCAAGTGCTGAGTTGCTGTTCACTTAATTTTGATAAATGCTGATGCATAAATAATGTGCTCTTTTCCTAGGCTATAATTCACTGGCTGTGCGATAAAAGCCAAATGCGTGCAGGCTGTGGCTGTGTGGCAGGCTCTTGAAATGTGGCCGGTAAGTATGTCGGCTATAAAAGTGAGATATGACTTCATAATAATGGCAAATTTGTTTCAATATAATGCGCGACTATTTTATTGTTTTAAAATGTCATATAAATTCATATTAATGTGATTGTGAATGAGGTGTGAAAACGTTGTTATAAGTTTGAGTTGGGTGCGTTGATAATTTGTGTTTTATTTTTCTATTTTGGGTATTAAAAAGTTTGAGTTGTTTTGCTGGCGTTATCAACTTTCGTTGTATGAAGTGAGAAATAACAAAGAGTCGAGAATGAAACATACTATTTTCAATTTTTTTACGAAATTTACATTCTGTAAAGAATGTGTTTCGCGAGCTTTGCTCAATTCGCAACACCATCACCCATCTTGAAACCTAGCTTTCATTACTAGATAATAATGGACTGAATAGACCACGTCCAGCACGTAGTGAATAAAATATAGTAGCGGAAGCTGAAAGTGTACACGAAGATCGTGGAGAGTCGATTCGGCACCGTTCGCAGCAATTTGGACAGACGTATGGAACAACTTGGCGCATTTTACGTCCAGATCTTAAATTGAAAGCATACAAAATACAGCTTGTGTAAGAACTGAAGCCGATTGACCTTAGCAAGCAACATCGCTTCGCTTTATGGGCTTTTGAGAATTTTCAAGAAGATCTGACGATTACGAGCAAAATTTTCTTCAGCGACGAGACCCTTTTTGGCTCATTGAATATGTAAACAAGCAAAATGGCCGCATTTGGGACCAAGGACAACCTGAAGAGATTTAAAAGCAGCCATTTCCTCAAATAAAAATAACGGTATGGTGTGATTTGTAGGCCGGTGGAATCATCGGTCCATGTTCCTTCAAAAATGATAGCGGGGAGGACGTAATCTTCACTGGCGCCATTACAATTGACTATTTGTTGCCTAAAATTGAAGCAAGAGTTCTCGGCAATATTTTTTTTCATTATGACGGCGCCACTTGCAACACAACGCATCAATCAATTGATTTATTGAGAGAACACTTCGATGAGCAGATAATTTCACGTTTTGGGCTGGTCGATTGGCCATGAAGATTATGTGATATCACACCGTTAGACTTTTTCCTGTGGAGATATGTAAAGTCGAGAGTCTGTGATACCAAAGAATGATTTTTTAATGATAATAAACATTTCCTATTAAATTTTAAGTTTCTGTGGTTTTTCTTTAAAAAGTAGACGACCCTTTATAACTGATAGCGTTAACTCTACTAAAAAATCTATAGGAAAAATTTGCGACTGATGTGCTAAGAGGTTTGCGGGGTATTTAAGGTGTCCTGATTACGAGTTTAAGTTTAAAAATTTTCCATTATGTTCATCTATTTTTGTCATTTTAGAAATAAGTGGTTGTGATCGGCTTTAGCAACCAAAAATTAACAAGGAAAACTCACTAATATCACAGTTGTAAAATGACTGTAAACTAATATAATTATTATAAATTCAGGTTGCCTTTAATATATTTCGGGATTAGGAAACCCTAGTGTTGCAATCTGATATCTTTCAAATTTATCGTAAAGTTTACCGTTTTTGATGTTTCAAAACGGTTAGCGATCGTTATTTCTCTTGTTCACAGTAAAAAATTAATCTTCGCGGCCCAAAAATAGTATTAAATCGCAAACAATTTCGCACCTCTGGTGCATGAATGAACTTAATTCAATTTCTGGCGATGAAGCTTCATCAATGACCATTATTTAGCGATGGTATGGTGAACTCAATCGAAGTCGTAGTTCACTGTAGAACGAATTTCGTGAAAGTCGTTCAAAACAGTTGTTGTTCCGGAAACAATTTATGCTAAATATACGGAAACTATTATTTCGAGATCGTCTTGTGGCCTATCGTGAGATTGAGACATTTACAGTCATTAGTGGAACACCATACATTCAATATTTGATGAGTATTTAATTGTTTACATTTTTT
Organism: Bactrocera tryoni; assembly: GCF_016617805.1. Classification (NCBI taxonomy): domain Eukaryota; kingdom Metazoa; phylum Arthropoda; class Insecta; order Diptera; family Tephritidae; genus Bactrocera; species Bactrocera tryoni. The sequence continues at coordinate 14,870,563 of NC_052500.1, forward strand.
TTCCTGATGAATTCCACACATTTTTTCGATCACTCAAAAAAAGCTTTTGTCAATTGGTCAGAGATATTTAACAAAACTACAATAGCAGTGCATCAAAATGTGTCTATAATATCGTGACAGGTGATCAATAAGCAGTAGTCGACTGCATTAGTGTTTCCAGATAAGTCGAATCTAACAAAAGTTGTGGGCGCATGAAGCACTTCCAAGTAAATAGTTGCCTGATTTTTTCATTTTTTTTCAAACTGAACATGTTGCATTCATGCTACTATCACAGTTTCTTCTGTGTGGTATATAAGCATTTGTTTGCCCTTTGTTTTTCAAGAAATCAAGAAAATCAACCTCTGAAAACGGTTCACTTTTCACCACAACAATGAGGGCTCGCATCCAACGACTGAAACAACTGCATTTTGGAGCACTCAAAACATCGATTTTGTGATGAGTCATCCTCAGTATAGTCCTTGCTTGACACCGAATGGCTACTTTTCATTCTCGTTTTTCGACACCTGGGGAGGCGGCTGATGCGTTGAGAATGCATTTTTGGAGATCCCTCAATCAAAGTGGCAAAACTGCTTTAAGGATTGATTCTAACCCATGCAGAAGTATGCAGAACTTAATGAAGATTATTTGGGAAAACAACGAAGGGATTTTCGATGAATAATATTTGGTTTTGTTCTATAGACCTGAGGTATGTAATTCAACCTGCGAATATACTAAATATACTTTCTTCACCCTGCAAGGATTGTAAGTATTCATTGAATTTAATAATAAAATATTCGTATAAATGATCAATATTTGTAGACTTTTGCGAATACTTTTATGAATAAGTGGAAAAAATGTGCAGCCCCATCGATGCTACCAATCTCGATCAATACAAAAAAAAAACAGAAACAAATCCATATTACGCAAAAGGTCATTCCACTAAGCACGCGTATTTAAATTAATTGTTTCCGCCATATTCAAGTTTAAAAGTGTTAACTGAAATTACTTTGTATTTTAGCACACGTGTGTGCCGCGCTCAAGCCATAATAAAGTAGTAAAAAACAATAATAAAACCAAACAAAAGCAAATACGCACTTTATGCGTCTTCCGGCAAATGAACTCGCCTGCCAACCAACCAACCGCTCCATACACATGCGACAGCAGCGTCGCGTGAACCGCCTGGCTCCGGACTGCTGTGCGAACTGTGTAAGTGCGAGTGTGTGTGTGCTTTGTTCTATTTGCCATTGCCTTTGGCTGTTTTATCGCTTAGATTTCTCTTTTGTTTCACACTTTTATATACCATAAATTTTTTATTGTCCTTTTTTCAGCACTTCTCCTTCCTTGCCTCCCGCCCGCTAGCGCTTGCTGGGCTTTGTTCTGGTGGAAGGGCGGTTAAACCGGCGTTAATGTTGACATTGTTTTGACAGCCAGCGACAATTTGAGTGCAATATTTTTAATTTTGCTTCTTCGTTGTTTTGCGTTTTGCTGCTTATCGTTGTTGTTGTTGTTATTGTTGCGCCTGTTGTTTTCGTTTTCGTTCATTTTGTTGTTATTGTTCGCTTCGGGGGCACAAGTGCGACATTTTTATGATGCCATTGTTTATTATTATTGTTGTTGTTGCGCTTATTCTATTCGCTGTTGCTGGCAGTAATAATACTTAGTCAACATTTTTGTTGCACTTGCTGTTCATTGTGTTCCCACGCTTCTAATGCACCTTTTCATTCATTGTGGTACACTTTTGCTTTTCGTTTTCTTTTCTTTTTCTGTTGAGTTTTCGTTTTGTTCTTTTTAGTTTTTGTTGTGTAATTGATATCACCGTAACCGAGGAGATAAGGACATCTTTAATTAAATTTTATTTGTTGAACTGTAATAATAATAATTTTACGTTGGAAAAGAAATTTAATTATTTATACCGAATTTCGTGACGATATCTTGCCAAATTTCAAATTCGTAAAGATAACTTGGCAAAAAAAAAGTTGTCCATACAAGGACTTGAGTTCGCTTGGTCAGTTTATATGGAAGTTATTAGCTATATTTATGCGTTGTTTATGGTTTCAACAAATGTGCAGCTTATTGGGGAAAATATATGCAAAATTTCAGATTGATATCTCAAAAACTGAATGACTAGTTTGCGTATACACCTAATCCCTAATGTTGACGGCATAGCATTTCAACACAATCAGCACTAAAGTACGTTGGTATAATGATGAACGCGAGACTCAGCTACTAAGTCCACACTGAGAAATCGTGCGAAAAAGCTGCCCGTGAAAATGCTGCCTTATCAAACCTTATCTTACCGGAATCATGGCCAACATAGGACGACCAAAATAAAGCAACAGAGCAGTTTTGGCCAAGGATAGCCCATCAATTTTAATGTATGCTGCGACTGTATGGGGGCCAGCATTAATGCAAAAAAACATATGCAAGAATAGCAAAATCAGTGTTCCGGCTAAGTGCAATCAGAACTATTAGCGCATTCCGCACGCTGTGTCATGGAGCTGCTAGCATTATATCTGAGATAATGCCGCCAGACATAGTGGCTCGAGAACTGTAACGTATCTATGACAAAAGCAAAATTATAAGCAGGAAGCTGACAATGGCAGAAGGTAAAGAGGAAAGACAAGTCAGCATACAGACACACACCAGCAACGGGAAGATGGACGCACCGATTAATCGGAAATGTACAAGCATTGAGTGGAGCGCACACACTGCGAGATAGACTTTTACATGACGTAATTTCTAACAGAATACGTAGATTTCGGAGGGTACCTGCATAGTTATGGTCATGACAATGAGTAACCTGATTTTTCTGTGGTGGCATTAGCGAAAATGCGGAGTATATATTTTTTACTGCTCTCGATTTACAACAGAGTGATGATCTGGAGATGGAAGTGGCTTTTCGCAAATAATCGGAATGAACCTAACAGGTCAATTGACATATAGATGACGCTACTAGAAATATATCCTTAAAAAAGCGTGTGAATAAATTTGACAGCTGCCGGATCGTTAGTTTGTGAATTACATCTTTTTGGGTGAAGCAAATTTTGCTATTGTGTAAAAAATGGATAAAAAGGAATTTCGTGTGTAATGTGAAAAAATACAATTGAAACAAACATTTCGCTCGGTGATGAATCTTCGATCACTGTCCCAGAAAACTCAACCATCAAAGGTTGGTATGCCAAGTCTGAACTTGAAGTTCAAATGAGCACCGAAGGCGATGAACACATCAAATACCCAAAAGAAGTTATTACCGTCGAAAACATCATAAAGCTCCACAATATAATTTGAGTGCCAACAAAGTGAAGTGTTTATGAAAGCACTCTAAAGATAGCAAATGAGTTTATACATCATATCATTGACGAGTATTTGGGTATGTGAAAGCTCTGTACAAAGTGGTAAACCCGAGTTTTTGCGTCGATATGTGACAATGGATGAAACATGATGCCTTCATTTCACTCCGAAATTCAATCGACAGTCATCTGAGTGGACTGGAGACGATGAACCCGCTCCAAAGCATGGAAAAGCGCATCAGGCCGGTAAGGTAATGGCGTCTCTAATATATAATGCGCATGGAATAATTTTTATTGACTGCCTTGAAAAAGGAAAGAGCATCAGTAGCCTTTACTACATAGCGTTATTGGACCATTTGAAGTAAAGAAATCGCCGTAAAATGGCCGCATTTGAAGAAAAAGAGAAAGTCCTGTTTCACCACGCCAGAGAACCGTGTGACAAGACAATGAAAACTATGGCAAAATCCATGAATTTCGCTTCGAATTACTACCGCATCCACAGTACAGTACTCTATCTAGTCCACAGCGTCTATTTCCTGTTCATAGGTCGCAAAAGGATACCCTCTGGGAAGAAGTTTTCATCGAATGAAGAGGTGATCACCGAAATAGAGGTCTATTTTGAAGCAAAGGATAAGTCGAACTGCAAAAATGTTTTCGAAAAGTTGAAAGATTGTTATAACTATAATTATGTTGAAAAAAAATAACGAATTTCGTCAAAAAAATTTGTTCTACCATCGTAGTTCGGACACTTTTTAATTGGCCTTTTAAATATAATGCCTTAGTTTTTGTTACCGAAAATGAAAATTTTCTTTGTCTACCGAAGTGGACTTCATGGATGCTGCTACCATCAAGGATCGCATCAAGCATCCCAGCAAGTTTTTTGCTGCTTACTTGATGATATTATTCGACAAAAGATCTGCTGGCAATTATTTTGTTATCTCAGAGACATATATTTTGAAGGGAGCTAAATATGTTCGTATTGTTGAATTTTGATGATTCAAGTGCTTTAAATCTTTGCATTTAACTTTAGCGACTATACTATATGTACTAGTTTTAAAATAGTTGTGTTCAAACATGGCTTAAACTATTAAGTTATTGAAATTATAAAGAGTTTAGAAACTTATTCTTGCGTAGTCTTATTTTCCTTTCCAACAATATATTCCTCCCTATAATTTATATCAACATATTGGACAACATACAACATTTTGCTTTCAATTTCATGAAGCCTGTATATATTTTATATAGCTTCATTGCAGCTGACTTAGACGTCCGCTAACAAAAAATAATGTGTTTAAAAACCACCGGAAAAGTTAAGCAGACTTCCAGATTACATAGAAAAAACTATAAATGGTGTTATAAAAGTTGAGTTGATAAATGACCGCAATGTCTGACTGTGTACACAGCCGGCATGAAAAATGAGTGCTTCAGAGTGACACTTGCTATTAGATGGATGTTTGTTGTTGTTTGCTTTGGCTAGCGAATATGATTCATACGGAGAATTCATCGATGCATTTTAGTGCGTTTTTATGCACTCGTATAAGTTTATGATGGCGTTGTGACTATAAGTCAACACGATAAACTATGCTGTGGACAGCTAATATTAACCGGATTTTATGAAGCGATGCGGTGGCAATTGCAACGAAAACAATATATCAATATTTCTTGTAATCGGTACAGTTTTTTCTAATAAATTTTTAAGAGAAAACCTCTATATGTCCGGGTTATACACAAGTATTGAGAATGAAAGGTTAAAGCTTAAGAATTGCATAGTTCAAAAATGAGTGAAATTAGGGTGATGACTTTGCAATATTTATTTGAATAATTGTAGTGCGGCTCATAAGCTTATTGTCAGCCTTAGGTTATGCAATCGAACTAATAATCTTGTTGTCATCCTAAAGTTAGGCAAAAGAGCTAGTTATATTCCATACTAGTTTTGAAATTCTCTATCATTATAAATGTAGGCAATATAATCTTAAACAGGGGAGCAATACTGATATAGTTCTTAACCTATCGTTATGAAACTGATGGGCTTAGCTTAGTTAAGTAATGAGTGTATGATCTAATCGTGGGTGAATGCTTCAGACTCCAATGTTGGCTGAGAGCCAGTTTGATGAGTTTAAGCAACCTGTGTTAAAGCGTTTTACTTGATTTAAGTGACTATTAATGGGTTAATATATTGAGTATTAAAACAGATAAGAAAACTATTTACCGTTATTCTTATATTTTTTTGTTTATTAATTAATTATTGAAAATTTTTGAGCGTTATTGTGCAAACGTCTGTTGGCATCGATCTAAATATTTTAATAATTTGAATTAAAACTAATAAAAAATATAAATTCAATCAAAATATTTGTATAACGCTAACGTGTGTAAAACGTATAACATAGATTTCATTTTTGCATATTATTTGCCTCTATTTTGTTTTTGATCTTTAGAGTATAAAAAATAAGCTGGAAAAAAAAGTTTGCATTTTCACATAAGTGACATATATATTAAGGTGGGTCAAAAAATAAAACGATTTTTTTTTCGCTTAGCACGCAGAAAAGTTAGTTGGTAGACACATTTAAGAAAGCATCTCCAAGTGAGAGTTCTTAACTGTAATGGTAAAATCCACCGCCTTACAGTTATCTATTGTTTTCTTAATATCGGATAGAAAGATTCAAATATCGCTTCTAATCAAATATTAAGTGAAGCGTTTACGGATATCTCACAAATTCTTTAAATCAAAGAAAAACTTAAAAAATAAAAACAAAACAAAAATAAAAAATAAAATTTCAAAAAAATAACACACCATTTTTCTAAAGTAGAGAAATATGTGTTTTGCAATTAAAATAACTTTTTTTTTTTCATTCAATTATAAAGTCTATAAGAACAAATTTTTGTCTTAAAGTAATCAAACTTCAGCTGTTTATATTTTTTGAATGGTTAGGTCTACGAAAAAATCTTTAGGGACCATTTTGTAGAGAATTCAGTTTCCATCTTCATTCAAACAATAGATCTAAACTTTTTTTAAAGTAGTTGGTAGCGTGATATGGATCTTTCTATCCGATAATAAAAAAGATTTGATTAAGAAGTTATACTTAGGGAGAGTTCTTAGAGGTTTCCAGCAACCATTTGTTCAGAATACCAAGCGAAAAATAATTTTTTCTCTTTTTGACCCACCCTAATATTTATTTACGAGAATTTATCTATTTGCGCGCGCAAAATCGTATTTATATTTAATATGCATAACCTGTCTTCATTGACTGCAATTTATTAATTAAATCAGGCACATTTCTAATGGAAAATTAATAATTGATATGTAAGTAAGCTAAATATTTCCCACTAGTGTTAATTGATTGCTTATTTTATGCACACAAATGCAAATTTTAATGACGGCGGAATGTTTGTATGTTGCCACATATATGTGGCAGGTTAAATTTTTATTTCTTCGATTGAGATTAAAGCTTGAAAAAAGTAAGATAAGTGAAAATTCTGCATTTAAAGCGAAATGCAACTTTAAAGTGTTTTAATAATAATAAAAAAGACTCCATATACGATCTCCAAATACGATTGAATGTTAAAAAATATATGAATCAATGCCAAAATGCTTAAAAAATCTCGAAAAATATGAAAATAGTTTACTTAATAAAGTGAAAATCTGAAAACTTTCTACCTTCATTTGCGTAAATATGTTAATCCCTTTTCAAAATTTGAGCTTAGCGTGCTTGTAGCATGCAAATGGGTTCACATGTGTGGCACACAGCTGACATGCGATTTAGCTCGTCAAAGCGAAAATACCCAAGCAAGCGAATTTTAATCCATTTTGTAAACAAGCTAAATGCAGTGATTTCAATTCAATACGGCGATTTGGTCGAGTGAGCTGTGTGCGCTATTAAACGCGCATATGTCTGTCCATGTATATCTGAGTATTAATACAAATATTTATATTTAGCATATATCATTGATCTAAATAAGCATGGAATACAGGTTATGGCAGCATTAAGCTGCGACCGAGCCGCCAGTTAAATAAATCACCAGGCTATGTTTTGAATAAAACTAAGCCCGACAATGCGAATATAATACTGGGCTTATGGTGAATTGTTGAAAAACAAAAATAACGAAACACGGTAAATTCACGGTAACTGAAAATATAATTAAATGAGTGAAGCAATTGAGCGGAAGTGGGTTGCGTAAAAGCCAAATGCATTCTGGTTGTATATTGGTTGTATATTGAAGTGCTCAAAATTTTAGTAAAATTTACTAGAATTATTCAGCAGAAATAGTAAATATATATATATACTAAATTAAAAATATAGACTTCAGTCCGGAATTTCTGCTAATAATTGAAAAAGTTAAATACGGTAAATGGAAGTTGTAGTAAACTTCATAAATGCACAATATTAGGATTACTAGGAGGAATTTGATTTCAATTATCCAGTTTGTATCACAGCTATATGCTTTAGTAATTCGATCTGAACAATTTGTTCGAAGATTACACCACTGTATTCGACAATTATTCAAGCCAAATTGTGTGAATAAATCTCTTTAAATAAAAAAGTTGTCCATACAAACACTGACTTTGACTGACCAATTTCTAAGGCAGCTATATGCTATAATGATTTTATCTGAACAATTTCTTCGGAGATTATCTCATTGTCTTAGGAAATAATATAAGTCGAACTACGAAGCTTTTCTTATAAATACTTGATTGCGATCGTTCAGTTTCTATGACAGCTACAAGCTATAGTGGTCCGTTAGTGAACGTTCAAACAAGTAAGTAGCTTCTTGCCAAGAAAATGATGGTTAATAAATTTCAGATCGATATATCAGAAACTGAAGGACTAGTTCGCATATATACGGGCAGCCGGACAGGCAGACGGATATTGTCACGTCGTCTTAGCACGCTACTATGATAAGCGTCTATATACCTTAAAGGGTCTCTGACGTTCTCGTTTTCATGTAGCAAACTTTGTGGCCAACTAACATACCCAGTTCAGGGTATGAAATATCTACTTGCAGTCCTCTGAAGTATAATGTTATTTAAAAAAAATTCATAAAATGGTTTTGAATATTAAAAAGCAATTATAAGCAAAAAAAAGCAATTTTTTTTTTAAATTTGCATTCAATTTTGGATAAACGTTTTTGTTATTAACTTAAAATTAATTAAAAAAAAACACAAAATATTGTTATCAAGTCAGTATCAAAAACAAAATGATAAATTAGTTTAAAATATTAAAAAGCATATACCCATAAAAAATAAAATGTTTTGAAATATTCGTTCAATTTTGGACATACATTTTTGACATTTTTTTAATTACAAAAAATCCTTTGTCAAGTCAGAATCAAAAAAAAAAAAAAATTATGAAACATTTTTAAATATTAGAAAGAAAGTATAAGCATAAAAACATCTTTAACATCCATATTATGAGTTTTTTGGGAAAAAAATAATATGTTTATCTAGTAAATTTGAAAAAAAATAATTAAAAAAAATATTTTTAAATATTAAAAAGCCAGTTTAGGCATAAAAAGCAACATTTTTTGCAATCTTCATTCAACTTTGGATGCATATATATTTTTTTGTTTTAATTAATTTAATTAATTAATTTAATAATAATTAATGAAAAAAAAAAATATTTTTATCTAGTCTGTTAAATTTTCACTAATTTTGACATCATTTAATAAATCAAATTATGTTATATGCTAACATCAAATGCATTGCTTTCAATGTTAAACACAATCCCATCGCATATTTGCAATTTACACTATCAAATACCAGCATTTTTGTAAGATTTTTCTAACTTCATTTTGCTGCCTTTATCTAAAATTTTTACTGAATAACAATTACCTATACAATTTTATAACTCTAGAACACATACTAACACTGAAAAATAACGCTACTTATCTTTAGTTGCATAAATCACAGCGCTAATTTAAAAGGCAGTACCACGGCGTATACGCAACATCAATTTTTTGCGCGCATATCAGCAAACTATTCATTATAAAAGGAAATTGAGACCTACCTTTGATTTATCACCGTATAATAGTATTGGTGCCTGTTCACAATGCTGCACGCAGGCACTAATGTGTTGCATCAACACAAATATTGTGTGCGTGTGTGAAGACAAACACATTAATAAACGCCAATTGAAACATTCATTTACATAATGTGATGCGCGTTAATTTATGATATATAAACCATATATTTATATATGCGAGTATATGTGTGCAAGCGATCGCATATTTATTTACAGCAGACACACACGTTGAAAGCAGCTGTGCTGCCACGCTTTGTTATCGGCACGCCAATAGTGTTTGGTGCGGCGCCATAACAAAATTTACGCCCTACAATTTTTGCATACCAAATGAATGGCAATCTATATATATATTTATGTTTGTATGTGTGGCTTGTATAAACACATGCGCCTCTAAACACACACACTCACATTTTCGCTGCCGCTGCCGTATGATAAAGGTAATGGGTAAACGTGCCGACACGTTGCACCAACGCAATTCACACGCTTTGTCGGCAAATATTTGCCTTCGGTTTCGGTATGATTTGCTGACGCTGTGGCACAGTAACCGAGTGTAGGTGTACTCTATTTGGGCGCGACGTGTTGCAATTGGCACTCTGCGTGCCACAGCAGTGCGGTGTCAATAAATGTGTATTTGCTGTCGTTGTTGTTGGTGCCTTTAAGTAATTGTGTCTGCGACAAGTATGGCTTACATATCGGCCTGCTGATTTCGTGTTTTTCGTTTGAAATGCGCAAGCCAGTGTTGCTTTTCAAAGTAGCAGAAAAGTACACACACATACATACAAACACACGCAATTTATGCGTCTAGTCCCCGTGGTGTGCCGTAGTCGAGGCCGCAATATTGATGTGGAAAAATCAGCGTTAAACAACAGCGCGGCAAACGTGCCTATTTATTTAGTTATGCTGGCATATTGCCTGTGTGGCTTATGAAGATATATATTTTTCAATTTTTCACCTTGGTTTGCCACACATGCACACATTTTTACTTTTCCCATGCATATGTATAAGTATATTTGCACAACACTGCGGTTAACAAGCACATTTATAAAGATTCTTTTTTTTTATGGTTTTTTTATTTTTATTTTTAATTTATTTTATTTTCATTTTTATTTTTATTTTGGACGCACCTGTTTTCGCTTGTGCGTAACTATAAATAAATAATGCAAAGCCATTTCATTTTACATTTATTGATTTGCAGTACCTTTAGCCTTGGCGCAGTAGGGTGTTTTTTTGCAAATTTATATTAATATTTTACACTTTAAATTCTTTATATTTTATATTTAAAATTTTTTATTCCGCCAATCAGTCATTTGCTTCTGCGTTTGTGTGGCTGTGTGTTTGAAAATAAAACGTGCAGCTGTGACCGCAATGCGCATTGTCTCGCAACGCACCACAGCTCTTCGTTGTAACTACCCTTATGTATGTGTAGCGTGTGTTCGCTGCTATTTGTTGCTGCCAGCGTTGGTGCTCCACTGCTGGCTTTAAGCGGTTAAGTTTTCAATTTATTTTGCTGCACATACGCAACAATCTTACAGTTACAATGCACTGATAACCGCTACGCTTGCCATGGGCAACACCCACTTTTCAACGGACACAACCGTAAGCACACATGCGGCCGCCCGCAACAACGTTAAACAATCGCTTTCATCGATACACACTAGCTGTCCGCGACAGCTCAGGCAAGTGTGCAGCCAGTTTTGTCATTTTTTATTGCCTGCATTCTAACAGTATCATTTCAGTGCGCTGCAGCGCAAACGCATGTTGCACACGGCGTATACGTAACCGCTTGTTTGGCATGAAATATGCGTGACACAAATTGCAACGTTTATAAAGTAAATTTATTTTTCAGTTTCAAACAAAAAATATTGCATTCCAGTTGTATATTATTTATTGATTGGGTTGCGCATTTTATTGGCTGCCACGTTTTGCAATTAAATCGACTGTTGCAACAGCTTTTCGGCCGCACACAAAAGCTTCGCGCTGCACAACATAACAATGTGTGCAAATTAAAATTTTTCCATATTATATTTCGTAATGGAATTTGCATTCCATTTCAATTGCATTTACCGTTATTGTATGCATTTGAGGCGTTGCACACACACGCGCGCACGCGTCTGCCACACAAAGGCATACCGCACATTTATAATGGCAACAATAACACAATGCGTTTAACAAACAAAAAAAAAATCGCTCCGATCGCGTTCTTTTACTCGCGCGTCAGCTCGTGCGAAATTCGCGTTCGTATTTACAGCAAGCTGCTATTTCCGTTAAAGTCTTGCGGCGCTCTCACGTGTACCGTACGCCACGAGCAGCTGTTTAGTACTACCGCAGCAACATTCAACATGCCGTAATATCCTGCTGTTGCCTTTGTTGCTAATGCTGTTGTTTTGCTGTGTAATGTGGTTCGTGTTACCAGCGCTTCGTTCGTGAACAGTCGTCGTTCCACAGTTAGGGGTAATTTCCCTCGCGCACATGGCATCCACAAAAGCGAACTGGCGTTGCAACCGCTTTACAACTCCAATCATTGCTGGCGTGGTTAGTGTCCGAAAAGTGTGGCACATGTTATACTTTGTTGTTGTGCGAAGGCGACATTGCATGCAATGAGGTGAATTTAAGGGGCACATGCCGAAAATCTCATCAATGAATAATTTGGTATGATTCTACTTTCTCCTCTTTTGCTCCAGTTTGTTAGCAATATTTATGCAATGCCATGCAGTGTTGCGCAACATGTTGCTACGGTTTACTATGAACATAAAGAACTAAGATTATCGTAAGTAAATTGCAAAAAGATGACATTTAATTGGTATTGTCACTTTCACTGAAGCTAAGCTGATAGAATTAAACTGCTTATGATAATAATATTATAACGGGTTTTCCAATAAGGACGATCTGATTTTTAAGCGTCGTTTCAACTGTTGTCAAAATGTCAAATCTTTAATTTTTCCTTTCTCTATTTTAGTCATTATTTTTCACAATTTCACACGCAAGTATAACGTTTATAAATTGTTTATTTTTATTATCAAAATAATCGTTCTACAATTGCAACTTTTCATGCGCTAATGCCATTATTTGGTCGTAGTAATCGTCCACCTATGCTCGCTCTTCGTCGAATTGTTAAAATTTTCGAGGGCCCATTTTCTTAACATAATTTTCAAGTGTCTATAAGACAAAGAAACGCTCGAAGTCATGAAAATATTGCTTCATTGCAGGTAAGTGTTGCTTAAGACCGCAATTTGTCGCTTCCAAGACGTACCAAGAATTGGGACTGTCTAATACCACAACCTGACGGTTTTTGAGAAAGAATTTGGATTTGTATCCGTAAAAAATTGTTCTCGCTCAAGAACTGCTGAACTCATTAGACCACCGTCAACGACACGAATTTGCTGATTTTTACTAGGAAAAACTTGAATGTGGAACGATTTGTTTTAGGAAAACCATCTTCTCCGATGAGTCTTACTTTCATCTGATTGGTACAGTAAATAAACAAAACTATCGATTCTGGTACGACGAAGATCCACAAATAGTTCAAGAAAAACCATTACATTCACCTAAATTGATAGTTTGATTTCGCGTTTGGTCTGATGGTATCATCGGTCCATTCTTCTTTCGAAATGAAGCAGGCGACACCGTTACTGTCAATTAAGAGCGGTATAGGTAGATGCTATCCAACTTTTCATAGTCGCAATTGAAAGAAGTTGATCTTGACAATATCTGGATTCGACAAGACGGGGCTACGTGTCACACAGCAAGTGTGGAGATTTAATTATTTAAAGAAATTGTGACATTGAATAGCTTCCAAGAGGTTGTAACTGAACACCATTAGACTACTGCTTGTTGGGTTATTTGAAGTCACTGGTCTTTAACAATAAATCAGACTCTCTCCTAACTTTAGAAGTCAATCTTGAAAGTGCTACTTATGAGATACGATTTGATTTAGTAGTAAAAATACTAGGAATAATATAATATATATATAATATGAAACTGACTTACCGATTGAATTGGTTAGAAAATGTTCGGAATCTCAATCTGGTACAACTCTATTCTCTTGATGAATTTCATTTCAGATCTTTGGTGAAAAAGAATTTCGATATTCTATTCCAGTGCTTACCTATCAAAAATTACTAAATAGAACCAAAAATTATATAATATTTTGAAAATGCTTATAATTAATAGAAAAATGCAAAATGGTGTCAAAAGCTTAAACATCCCAAGCATTTGTACTACAGAGCGCTTAATATAAAATATGCATTACTTACAATTACAAATACACAAACTGGTTTTGTTGAAAAAAATACACAAACATTATCATTCGTTTCTCACTGCGCTAATGCGAATGTAATTCGAAGTAAATTTTTATTGCATTTGCATTAACATAATGTAAATTAATGCGAGTACTGTTATGTAGCGCCAATTGCCCCTTACTTTATTAACTAAATAAATAAGCAGCAGTTGACTTGCTACTTCCTGTTGATGTCTTTACAGTTTCAGCCACCATTATCTCTTATCTTTATTGATGACATTAAGTCGCTTGTTGGCGCACAGCCACACACCCACACGCAATAATACACACCCAAAGCAACGCAGTTGAGTTTCGGCTAAGGAAGCAGTCGTCGGCAGCTCAAACAATGGAGCGCTGCCATATTTCAGCCTCATTAGCATTACAAAGGAAGCGGACTGGAATAAAAATGTCACCTCAGACGGTGTCACCTGCACAGTTCAGTGTGCGAAGTGTACGCAGGCACCTCGGATTACACACGAAGGTATACGCTGCTGTCTACTGGCGAGTCTCATACAAATTCTTTAGCTCATGTTAATTTATGTATGCAATAACAATAGCAAAGATAATAGAGATATCAAAAGTACGTTGCTGGTGGGTTTTGAGGCCGTTGTTCGATTGTGTGGTAAGTAAAAAAATTTAATCTTTTTTTATCCATTTTCATCTAATAGTGAACACTTTTTTTGCTATTTCAGCTCAGGAAATAATCAAAGAACTTGCTATAGCTATGTCACGTGCAATTTTACACACAAATAACTTCAGTTTTTATACAAACACTTCTATATATGCGCCTATGTGCAGACAGTCTCGAAATCTAAAGTGTCAAAGTCACAAGCGCCGGTGTAACACATTTGCGTAGACGCTCAGCACACATCTAATGACTAAAGTTTTAATTACGGCCTCAAACATATGCCCCCCGAGTTCAAAGGCAGCGCATCGCATTTAAATGGACCATGACAGTGGCAGCGAGAGACCAAACCGTAGAAATGCGAGTAACCAGGTAAATGAGAGTCCAGGCAGGCAGCAGGGCGAAGGCGTGTTAATTACATGTCACACACACATATTTACATTTATATTTATAGTTACGTTAGCTGGAAAGCGCTGTCTGGCAGCTGTGGCTGTGGCTTTGCGCTGCTCACCTCTTACCGCCCAGCAGCGCTGTTCAGCTGTCGCTCCGCAAGTTTGCATATTTCTGTGTCGTCTACGAGTTTGTTTAGCGCCTATTTCCATTTAGCCGTAGATAGTCTTATGGCAACACTCGTTTACACTTTCAGTTGTGTATATTTGCACTATTATCTCAATTCCCTGAAGATGTCTGCTGCGAAAATTGCTCTTTTCATATGTCACACGAAATGTGCGGCACATTAAGGTGGTTTATGGGTCCTGCAAGAGTATATACATATATGCATACTTACATACACATATATAATGAATTCAGAAAGTGAGTGTCTAAGCGTCTTGCTTTACAAGTGTTAATTTCTATGCTAAGGTATTTTAATGCCATTGCAATGGCGTATGCATAAGTAAGCATATATTATATGGAGTTGAGCCTTTTAAGGTGAACATTGCATTTTTTTTTGTAATTTATGTTAATTTGTTGTCGAAATATTGAACGGAGAGTAAAATGTTAAGAAAACATGAATGGAGCATTTGGAGCGTATATGGAGCATTTGTAAGTGCGTATGTCGTTTAATGTGAGTTATAGTTCGAAAAATGGCTTGTGTTTGAGGTTGAGCTAGTATCTGTGTTAAATTCATTCTTCCTGGAATTGTGTTTGTATTTAAATTTGGTATGATTTTTAGGCTTCACTTTAATATAAAGATGGGTACATAAAGTAATCAAATGTAATCAAACGTAATTCAAAGTAATTAGACGTGAACAAAAATAATCTAAAATAACTAAAAATACTGGTAATATATCTAAGGTAATCAAAAGTAATCAATCGTATTTCAAAATAATTGAAACTAACCAAACGAGATAAAAACCATAGTAATCCAAAGTAATTTCAATAACTCAATCGAATCCCGAGTAATCCAAGGTAATCAAACATGTTTCAAAGTAATCAAATGACATTTAAAGATATCAAAAATAATACACATTGATCGAACATACAATATCGACAGTAATCAAGCATAATCCAATGTAAGCAAACGTCTCTTAAAGTTGACACATTGATCAAACATATAATATCAACAGCAATCAAGCATAATCCAAAGTAATTAAACGTCTTTTAAAGTAATTAAACGTTTCTTAAAATAATTTTAAGTATTCAAAAGTTATCTAATGTAATTAAATGTAATCCACAGTTGTCGAACGTATTCTAAAGTAATGAAACGTTTTCCAATGTAATAAAAAATAATCAAAAGTAATTAAAAATAATTTAAATATATAATGTAATTCAAAGAAATCAAGCGTATTCCAAATTAATCCGAAGTAATCAAAAATATTCCAAAGTCATCAAATGTCTTCAAATCACAAGTTTTTTCAGGTTATCCAAAGTAATCAAACTTAATCCTCAGTAACCAAACATAATTTAAAGTAATGAAACGTTTTCCAACATGTTCAAATATAATCCCAAGTTGAAGATAATCAAACATTATCCAAAGTAATCCAATATAATCAGAAGAAAACCCAAGTAATTAAAAGTCATTAAGAAAAGTAAAATGTAATCCAAAATAACCCGAAGTAATCAAATATATTCCAAAGTAATCTAAACCAATCAAACTTTTTCTAAAAGAAGCTTAACTGATCAACTATATTCCAAAAAAATCAAAAGTAATTCAAATTAACCAAACGTATTCCAAAATATTTCGAAGTAATCTAACATATTCGGAAGTAATCTAAAGTAGTTCTATTAAAAGTAAAAACATATTCCTTATTAATTAAACGTTCCTACATTAATCAAAGGTAATCAACCATAATCCATAGCAATCAAACGTCTTTTAAAGAAATTTAAAGTAATCAAACGTAATCCAAAGTAATGAAACGCTCTCCAATGAAATCAAATGTTTTTAAAAGTAATCCAAAACAACCGTGCTTTAATCTAAGTTTAAAAACTTTTAAAGTGAGAAAAAGCGAATAATTTCTACCAAATTCGACAGAGAGCAAAGCAACCCCAACACAAAATCTAAAGATCCACTTCCGGGAAAAGGTAAGGATATACTTTCCTATATGAGTTTTTCTTCTATGAAAAGTTACTCTTGTGACGTTGTGGGTTGATAATAACCTAGTCTTAATATGTAAGTATTAGTTTCAAACATTATTTTTACGAAGAGTTTCTTAATTGCCTTTTTTCTTGAGTTTCTCCCATTTCCGTTCAATTTTTATGTATAGCTGAAGATATTTATGCTGTTATTGTTATTTTTGTTTATAAGCATAGCACTTTATTGTTTTCTTAGCCTTATCCGCAGCTTTCACTGAATTCATTTCAATTATTTCTCAACTTCGGTGGCATAATTATCTAAGATAAAAGTGCAATTGAGTCCAGCGCTGAGATGAAGTATTAATGCGAAAAAGTGAAGAAAAATTAACTTAAGTTTACTGGGGGATGCTATGATACTGGAGGATATTTATGAGTTAATAAAGTAACAATTGTGTAGAGATACAGAGTGAAGTGTGTATGGTAAGTACCCAGCAGGGAATTACTAGCGATTGTTTCGAATTTGAAAATTTGAAATGACAGAAACAATGTCTTACTTTAAAAATTATGATCCACGCATTGAAAGATCACCTCTTAGTAATAAATCTGTCTGGTAAACCTTGAGTACTTCAGTGATAACAGCTCATTGGCATTACAAGAAAGGTGTACTAAGTATGATAGTTGACACAAGCGGCAGCTCCGAACCCATTTTGCAACAATGAATTTCCCGTTGGGTACTTACGTCGTTATCATATTTATAAGTATGTATACATACATGTATTACGTATCACACGTGTCTGCAACAAACTTCAGGTTGAAGTTGAGACTTTGCTACCACACTCAGACAATTGTGAACGTCACATTTGATGAGTTCCGCACCCACTGTTTTAATGTGTCCACGAAGTAAGCGCCGTTTAATCTGCCTGATAGAGTAATAGCAGGATACTGCACGCCACTACCGCAGCTACAGATTGACCAAACGCTTAATCCGATCAAAACTTTTTCATCACATTTATCTGTGAGAAAAGTTGATTGCAATACTTATATTCAGTTTTGTGTTGATTGCGAAAGTTTTTTGTTATTGATAAATATTGTTTGCGTTGCTGCTCTTGCTTTGCTTATTGATGCGTCTATATGCCACATGTGCTGTTGTGTATGAAGTCTGCATTGGCATAATAAAACAACACTATGATAAAAAAGTGGTTGTGTCTGCTATGTACTTGCCACTAATTGTTTTGTTGTGTTTGGAAAATTATAGTTTTATAAACTTATAGCCTACAATACCCAAAAGTAATAATCATAGACCCTGTAAACTATATATACAAAATATAAATGATATGCGTTACGAGCTGATGATGATAGCATATGGCTGCCATTCAAACTGAAGGATCAGAACCAAGAGCTTGTATGGAAAAATTTTTAATTTGAGGATAGATCTCCCCGAAACTTGGCATAAGATATTATCAAAGGTATTAATACAATCTGTGGAGAAATTGTTCAGATCAAATTACTATAGCATATAGTTTCCATACCAACTGACCGATTAGAATCGAAAGCTTATATGGAAAACTTTTTAATTAGAGGAGATATCTACCCCAAATTTTATATGGATTATTGCCTAAAGCATTGATGCAGTCTCCGAAGAAAATTTTTAGATCGAATCAATATAGTGAATAGCTGTCATAGGAATGGAATGATCGGAATCAAGAGCTTGTATGGAAAAGTTTTTAATTTGAGGAGATATTTTCTCCAAATTTTGTATGGATTATTTACTAAAGAAATTATGTATGTAATATCCGAATAAAATTTTCAAATCGGAACAATATAGCGTATAGCTGCCATACAAACTCCACGATGGGGATCAAGTGCTTGTATGGAAAAGTTTATCATTTTATGAGATATCTTCACACAATCTTGGCACTATCACTGGCACTAATTATCAGAAGCAATAGTGTAACCTGTGCTGAAACTGTTCAGATCGAGTTACTATAGCATATAGCTGTCATACAAACTGACCGAGCAGAATCAAGTTTTTGTGAGAAATCTTTTGTATTTGTGAAGAATATTATAGCTTCTGTGATACCGAAGTTAATATTTTTTCTTGATTTAAATATTTTTTGAGCATTGTGCACTGAAATTGATATGTTTGATATGTCAACAATTTCGAAGTTTTTCTTAAAATATTTATGAAGTGTATTTTCCAAGAAAAATAATTGAAGAAATTTTTTGGTTTGTATTTCTTCTTAAATACTTACCAAAGGTGCTCGGCAAACTAATAAACTGCAAAAAAACAAATCTTGCTGCTTATAATACTCGTGCTGCCAACAGTTCTCTCACTTAAATTTGCATCGAATTTCTGTTGTAGTGGTAGTTTTCCTGCTACTTGAGCACCTTTCCTCTTGCTAACAAGCTTGTAAACGATATTCTTACAGATATTTTTGCCTACAAGCATTGCTTACTTATGTACCTTCGCCTCATTACACACAGCCTCGCCTGCAAACAGCTTCGCAAGCCAACTTTTCTAATAAATATTCTGCTCAGCATAATCCTGTTATCCACTCGATATGCTGCTTTATTAAATTGACAATAAGTAATTGAATTTGTGTTTACCAACAGCTACGCTACACACAAACGCAGGCCACCAATCCTTCTCACCAACCAACCAACCATGCTTTAGCCGAGGTAAGTGTAGTTGTAATAACCACTGTGTGCTGCATACTTCACGGAAATTAAAGACTGCGGCGATTCTATGTTGATTGCCAAGCAGATAAAGCGTTGGAGAAATGTTAACAAGCCGCTAGGTATGCTGTTTAAAAAGAAATCAAGTGGAAGTGTAAGTCAAAGGAGCGATAAGTGTATGTGAGTGTAAGTGTGCGTGCGAGTGTAAGTGATCGAGTGTATGTGAGTGTAAGTTTATGTGGGAATGTGAGTGCGCGTGTGTGTGAGTGCGCGTGTAGCTGCCAAATGGTCAGCGGCTTTTGTAATTATTTGACTTGCATGTTATAAGAAGCTTTTGAGACGAGTTCCACGACTTGTTTGCAGCCTTTGAGTGGTCTGTTAATTGCCAAAAAGCGCGTGTGTGCCTTTGACTTTGTGGCTGCTACTTTGTGCGGCGTTTCTATGGCATCTTCAGTCATCAAAGTTGCAGTAAAGTAAAATATATTTTATTGAGCGTATTCAAATGTAATTCAATATTGTATTCATACTTAATTGGTCGGCTTAAAAATTTTAAGGGTGCCGAAATTTCTGTTCCTTTAAGAAATGATGAAAATTATTTCCGAAAGCCAAGAAATAATTTTTAATAGTCCTATATTCTTACTGCAATAATAACAGGGTATGTTATTGTTGGTACTAATTTTGTAACACTCGCAAGGAAATGTCGGCTATAGTATATAAATAAGATATGAGCCTGGTGAACTGAACCTATTTAGACATCTCCGTCTTCTTTTGTACGCAAACTTATCCCTTAGTTTTCTCGATATCGAAGTTTTGTAGACGTATTCTTCTCTCCAAGAAGCTGCTTATTTGTCGGAATCGCCGATATTGGATCACTACAGCATATATGTAGCTGTCATATAAACTGAACGATCAGAATCAATAGTTTGTATGGACAATCTTTTAATTTGACGAGATATCTTCAAGAAATTCGGCATGAATTATTGCTTAAATTTAAAATATAATCTCGAAAGAAATTGTTCAGATCGGATGCATATAGCTGCCGTACAAACTGAAGAATTGGAAACAAATGCTTGTGTGACGAGATATCGTCAAGAAATTTTGCATGGTTTATTACCTAAGCGAGTGGTGAAATCTTCGGACAACTCACACAGATCGGACACTATAGCGTGTAGCGGTCATACAAATCGGGCAGTCGAAATCAATATAAATTAAATTTTTTACCATTTTATTCTATAAAAAATGCAGCTATGGGGTTATTTCTGCTTCGGTGCAGCTGAAGTTAACTTTTTTCTTATTTTAGAAAATATTTTGAACATGAGAAAAGTTTAAAATAATTTTCTTATGCCTTGACTCATTTATATACTATATAAAGGGGTCTGAGAAATCAAAATATTTGGTATATCAGAGCAAGTGGCAGACAAAAATCGCTATATCCCATTTGTGGTGGAATATTGTGACTTGCTGTAGTTAAATAAAAGCGCGATATTTTCTTTCGACAAAATTGCATGCTTTGAAGGTCAGATACCAAATGTAGTTGAAATCAAGAAAAATTTTTGTTCATAAAATTCGAAAATAAAGAATGTTAAGAAAAATCACTTAAAAGTGTGTAAAATCTAATTCTTTGACTAATCGAGAAGTAAATCTAATACAAGCAACCAAAACAGCGCGTGCTATAATAATAATAAAACTTTTATTAATAAGGCTTCCGCACATTATATGCCAGCAAAGTAAGTGCTTTGTTAACCAAAGTTAATGCCTTTCCATTTCCACTTCCGTTTCCTTTTTGTTCATAATTGCCAATCAGAATTTTGCGCTTTTATTTTTAGATTTTCTTACTTCCCAGCAAATAACACCAAATTTGTTTTAAGTGCTTATCCAAAGGTTCACATATTTATATATATTTATAAATATATACGTATGTTTGTATGTAAATAATATTTGCGCCTTAGCAGTTAGCGTTTGAGCCTTTGCCTAGCCGCCAATCCACAACACCCACCCGATTGCCGCCCAAGAGCCGAGCATTTAATTTAATTTCCCTTCATATCCGTCTAATCGCATTCGCTTTAGAATTATGCATGGGATTTATTTGTCATAGAAATCACTCAGCGCTCATTCAAGTATTTACAGGCGGCACGAAAATATTTTGCAGTGTGTGTGTGCGAAAAAATACGTAAATATTGTGAATAAAGTGCACAGCAAGAGCGTAGAAAGAAGCACAAAAACTGTAAAAGAAATCCCATTTATTGGACTAAAAGGAAACAGCCGCAGCTTTGCCTTCCAATCAATTGAGGCTATTTAATGTTTTATATTTAACCATGGCAATTGGTAATTGAAAACTCAATGAACGAATGAATGGAGGGATTCGATGAGCTTAGGCGGGAGGCGGCAGCGGCGGTGAGGAGATGTGAGGGGGCGATGTTATTGAGAGCTATGTGTGGCACACTGGATAAAAGCGTAGAAATAGTAAAGCCAGCTAAAAGCGAACCATGTAGTTGTAAGGCTGACACACACACACACAAAAAAACATGCACATACTCGACTCGCGGTCGTTCACTTATGCAAATATATATTCTTTACAATTTACATACTAACGGTTAAAGTTTTCAATGTGCTCCTACTCTCCAACTGTTGTATTGTCTATTTCGCACTTTGCACTTGTGAATGGATATGTGTGTGTTTCGTATTCACTCACTCATCACTGGAGACTCGTTTCGGCTTCACAAGCGTCCGTATATTTTAACTTGTCCTTCGAGACACGTTTACACGTGCATTTTTGTCTGTGTGTGTGTGTGTGTGTGCTAGCGCAAATTGCCCGTCCATTGTTGGCTTAAAAGTGGATTTTTGCGCGCCGCCTATTCGACTAACAGCTTTGGGTTTAGCGTCTGAATAACTCATTTCCGTTTGTATCTTTTACCGCTATGGCTGCTGATAACAAAAGCTGCCGCTTATCGATACATTAGCTTAAATGGTTTTAGCCAATTCCTTTTTCAGCTGTTACAAGTGAATATTTATGTGTGTATATGTGTGCGGCTGGCTTTTATTGCTGGCAATTTGTAAAACATTTTTTGGTGTTATGGAAAAAATTGGTTTAAACTCAGAGTTTTGATAGAACATATATTTGGAGTGTTTTAGGATTCGCTCACTCAGTCCGAATGTATTGTTAGTACTCTTCTAATCTAATTATACTAAAGGTTTAATTGTTATTCTCCACTAAAAAAAACAGAAACTTCAAATTTTATAGGGAATGTTTATTATTATTCGAAAAGATATTTTTTCATTTATTTTTTTGAAAATTATCTCTTTCAAATGTTGGCCGTGGCCACATCTCAGATGATCTATTCGTTGAGTAAAATTTTCGATTACTCGTTCGACCATTTCGATTGGTAATTGGCAAATCACACGTGTTGTGTTTTGCTCCAAGGCCTGAATCAAAGCGGCATTGCCCGGCTAGATCTTAGACTTTACATATACCCATAGGAAAAAGTCTAATGGTGTGATGTCACACGACCTTGGTGGCCAATCGACCGGTCAAACCAAAGGAAAAAAAAATATCTGCTCACCGAAGTGTTCTCTTAATAAATCCATTGATTGATTCGAAGTGTGGGAAGTGGCGCCGTCTTGTTGATATCAAATGTCGCCGAAATCTTTCAGCTTCAATTCCAAGCATCAAATAGTCGGTTACCATGGCGCAATGGTCGCCATTGACGGTTAGCTTCTCACTGGCATGATTTTTGATGAAATATGGACCGATGATTCCACCGGCCCAGAAATCACATCAAACCAAGGTTTTTTCTGGATTCAGTTCCAGCACAATTACTATTTCGTACGCTTTCAATTTTTAAAACCCCGGCGTAAAATTTGCCAAGACGTTCTATAGGGCAGTTCGAGTTGCTGCGAATGGAGCCGAATCGTCTCTCTACGGACTTCCTGTACAATCTCAACTACGGCTGATATCTTTTTTTCACTGCGTGCTGGCCTGGGTTTTTCGGTCGAATTTTATCCGATAATGAAGGCTTGGCCTCAAGATGGGTAATGGTGTTGCAAATAGTATGCTTAGTAGGCCGATTATGTTGACCATAAGTATATGCAGGCATAAGTCCTTCCATGATGAAATATCAAAAAATATTGAACAAAAATAACAGGACAGCTTGACATGACTCACGCGCGATCTGTCCAAAAAGGCTTTTGAAAAAATAATTATTTTATAATAGGAATAAATAACATATAACATTTCTTTTATTCCTATTAACTTTTGTTTTCATCAAAAATTTACTGAAATCTCATTCATTCAACTTTTCAGTCAAAATATACATAAAATTGTATACTTGCAACATATTCTGACTTCTTTTGCCACATGGTTGATATGCCAAACTTAATTTAAAATTTTGGTTTTCTAATAAACGAATTGTGGCTTCAAATTATTTGTACAAAGGAGAAGATTGTCGGTGTGCTGTTGGAAAGCAATAATCAACAATTCTTTAAGAAGAAAATATTTTGCTGAGATAAAATTTCGTATACATTTTCTTCGTTTGCCTCGTTTGCCTCGCTTGCCTATTCTGATGTTTTATTGCGCTGCTGTGTTGTATTGAGTGTATAAATTGGCCTTTTTGTGGTCTACCGTAGCTCAGTTACAAATTTGAGTTAAATTAATATTACTGATATATTCTAGTATAAAGTTAACTTTGTACTCGAGATAAGAGTGTGAAATTATTGAAGATTTTATTGTTTTCCGCACAAACACACTCTTTATTAGAATATATTTTCCTTTTAATTTTTTCATCACTTTGTTTATAAAATTTTGTTTATTTCATGAAACCATTAAATGCAATTTTGTGTTAAATTTATTTCCATATACTAGTACTTGCGTTTAGTAGCCAAGGTGTGGAAATATAATACTATTGTATAAAATAATAGCTATTAGTTTAATATTCATAATTTATACTTATTTCCATATTCCTTGTTGAAGTCATAGCAGCTAATATAAAAAATTAATAGTAGTCTGAATTCGTTGAATTAGTTAAAAGTCCTGTAGATTCGACAAGTTTCTGAAAGTACTGTATTGATATGCCATAACAAATGGTGATTGAATGGGTTACCGCTTTGATTACTTAAAAGACTTTCGGAATGCAAAAATTTCTGTATGGCTTAAGCTTTGATAAAAAAAAATAGAGCTGTATAAGCGATTGAGATGCAGCTAAGAGATCGATTCCTGTAGGGATCTCACTTCGACTGCATAAATCGTCGGTCCGATCTGACTCCTATAAGTCCTATATATATGATTAATCGTAAGACCCTCAAAAATCGACATCTCAGTTGGTTTCTGCGGTTACAGTGGTCATAGTTTCGAAAGCCATTTCAGTTTTTCTTGGGTTGTGTATTAGGTATACTTGAAGAAAAACATAAAACAGACATCATAATTAGATCTAGCTCAACACGTTAATCATAAAAGTAGGTCTGTGGATAAAGCCTAAAGAGTTCACTTTTGGGTCCATCCTAGATATTGAGGCGCTTTAAATAACGTTTTGCCGAAAGAGTTCTGACAGGAGTTTAATCGAATCTCAACCACCATATTTTCATTCTTCTGTGACGGCGATGAAATTAAAAATCAAAAGATCAAAATTGGTCGGATGGAAGTAACCTCGTCTTTAATCCAAGTAGAACTGCAATGGTTTTATTTACTAAGAGATACACGATCTCGTAGACACTACACCCATTGGTGAAAGGTGAAATCTCTCACCGGAAGTAGTCGTTTGGCTCTAAGGTACCATAATTACCGTATAGAATTCACTTTTGCAAGGAAAGATCACAGCTGTAAAGAAGCTCGAGAGCATTTAACGGACGGTGCTCATCAGCATGTATGGTGCACTAAGGTTCATTCCTAAGT
Source organism: Bactrocera tryoni (assembly GCF_016617805.1). NCBI lineage: Eukaryota > Metazoa > Arthropoda > Insecta > Diptera > Tephritidae > Bactrocera > Bactrocera tryoni. The sequence continues at coordinate 14,895,824 of NC_052500.1, forward strand.
TGCTAACAGCCTCAAGGAACATGGGTTTATAACCAAACACATGTCTGAACATTCGAAATCCTGACACGCTTTGATTATATACCGGAGCTTTAGATCATGAAGTCGCCAAACCAAACTCTTGCTTTTTCTGCGCCCATATACCTGCGAGGGAGTTGTGAGTGGATAGAAGCCTTTGGGGGAAAGGAAAGAAAATCAACTTCAATATGCGGGCTAGGCCACAGCGAAATTGCAGGTACCTGCAAAGGTGATGAGCAAGGAAGGGAAAGATATCTTATACCCGCTATCAATAGAATGGGCACGAGCACTGAGCTTGCATCTTCCCGTGTGTTCTACTGCTGGATAGCTGGGCTTCGCGAAAACTTAAGCAGCGCAGGGCTATCCTCGGTTTATGCATGGCCGCAGGATTCTTTTGTTCCAAAATCGTTCAAACAACAACAAATCCACGATAGCCTTTGCCATCAGCGAGGCTATCCTTTCCTAGTTGTGGCGGTTCTAACAAGCCATTGTCTTAATGGCATTCATGCTGTAAGATAGAATTATCAACCGGGTGCCCTCCGCAGAAGCTATATGTTAGAAGGCGAGGGGGAAACATGTCAACACCTCCTTCTGGATTGACTCGTATTTGGGTTACCAAGGCTTAACTCTTTAGGAATCCACACTTTCATATACCTTACCGTATACTCCGCCGGGAGTATAAATTAAACGCATGAGGAGATTTGTATTGGCCACAAGGCGTTTTGCTGACTTATAAGATCGAATACAGGCTTAATATTTTGAAGGTTTCATAAAGGACTGTAAGTTCGAGAACAAGCACGATCTAATCTAAATTTACTGTGTACTTTTAAGACATGTACAAATAGACCATTAATAATTGCTACGGATTTTTTTAATTCCGAAAAATCCCATTTTATTGGCCTTGACTCTAAGTGTGTCTCTTAACCAGAAATGGCTCCTAAACTGCAACATTATCGATCTGGCAAAGAAGCTCTTAAATAGTTTTATAATCAACTAATTTATAATTTTTCATACTCCTTCAAGTAATTTAATTATATCTCTAGATGCTATGTAGTTGGTTTGAGGGACAACACGTCGTATACGTGACAATCTCAGATTACGCACTCTGTGAAGTTTATTCAGCAAATTACAACTGACTTTTGCGTAAAAGCTTAATACTTAAGGCAAATTTTAATGGATTCAGTGCAGTTAAGCGAGCTTGCATTTGCCAGCGTTTTAATTCAGCGCGAAGCTGCAAGCAAGCAAACGCTGCCGTTGTGCTGCGCACACTTGTGCAATTTTTAAATAATTTAAATAATTTTTAATTGATGCAATCGCTTAACGTATTTCAATTTTGCATATCAAATTGCTGTTAATTTATTTAATTTTTACATGCCATGCTCAAGTTAAGGCTCGCGGCCAGTTCGGCGCCATTGCACGGCAATCATCAGGTGTATTGCTGACAGTTTGTTTCAATCGCTGCCAGAGAATGCTGAAGAAAAATAACGCAAGCGTGTCCGTGCTTCACTGGATGCCAACAACATATAAGCAACTGTAACTTGAATAATCGAATCACAGACATGCAAACACATACATATGCAGTGTGTAGTTTGAACATTTATTAAATATACTTAATCGATGTCGTCGAGCGTGTTGGTCTGCTGGAGGGCGTAAGCGAGCGAAAAGGACAAATAGTTAAATGAAATTGAAGCAGCCGCAAGAAGCTGTACATTAACGCTGAGTATATTAACTCACACATACGCATATCTGCACTTGCATTTAATATCAATTCATAGTGATGCATAATAACGGCTTGGACACGCATACACACACACACGTACTTAGCCGGCGTAAGGCGTCATGCATTTATGTCGCTTAAGTCGGCATTTTAACGCATGTTGCTGTGTAAAGTGCTTTAATGCCATTATGCTGCTGGCAGATGCGAGCTGCCAACAGCCAGCAACCAGCAACCAGCAAAGTTTGGCGCTATAAAGCATTCATAATTACATGGCGCTGCCATCATAATGGTTATTAAGAGCGATGAGTCTGTGTTAAATAAATTTTGACACGCACACGTATGCACAGTGGTTTATTTGAAAGCGACCAACTGTTCTGCTGGCTGTGCGTATGTGAGCGTGTGTCAGGCACTGCGGGCTGTCAACCAGTCACTCACCGATAGTGATAAGCTTGCTATTGGCAATGACAATCGGGCTGCAAATAAGCACAGGCACACACACACACACATGCAGATTTAATTTTACATAAGGATAAGTATTGGCGACATGATTATAATAACTTTTGGTCGTTTATAAATATATATAATTTAAATAAGTTTGTTACGTATACGCACTGACTGAACAAATCCAAATAAAGCCGTTGTGGTTATATGCACTTATGAGCAAAATTTTTCGAAAAAATCTTGTTGCAGCGACTTAATCTTTTTACATTACTTTCTTTATTATTTGTTAGGCAATAACACTGGAATACAACTTATTTTTTCAGATCAAAGATCATGTCAAATTTTGAATATACTGAGGTCACTAAACAATAATATGTGGCTGAAGTAAAATATAGCACGTCATCTTTTATTGTAACATAGAAACATAAATCTTCTTAAAAAGTACAAACATGAGAATTTATTGCTTAAAATAGAAAAAGTACTATAGAAATGCGTGAATATTTGGGTTCTGCTTGGTATTTTTTACGTCTGCAAAAATAATCTCTTAGAATTCCTGAGCTCTTTTTCCCTTGATAACCCTTCTCTATTAAGGAAATATACGGATTGAACCGTTTGCCTTGTTCGTCACTTACAACGCCTAAATTCGCCGGAAAGAAATCCAGATGAGGGTCCAGCGTTTGTATTTTTAAGGACATATTTTCATGATCTTTTCGTGATCTTTCAGTATTTTTATAAATGTCTTTTCCTTTCTCAGTCGACGTATTTGTAGACCCACAATTAATCCCTCATTAAGGGGCTATGCTGATGTAGACATAAAAAAGAGGATTTTACATTTAATTTTTCACGAATTTCTATACAAAAGGATTTTTTAAAATTGAAACTATCTTCGAAGATGTGTGTACTTCCGATTTCCCAGGCTCTATTGGGCCGATTAACTGAAATTTTAGGGATTAAAGAAGTCTCTTGTCTGTGGTATGTCTTAGTTCTACTATTTAAAAGAGAAATCGTAAGAATCAAAAAGATTATTTTTCTCAGGTAGTCGTAAGTACGTGAAAAAATTTGTTTCTAAATTTTCTGATGAGCCAGACAATTTGTAATTATTGCAAAATAATATTTTTCCAGATTGCTAGAAGGGTTGAATTCGGAGGTATGGTCCCGAGCCAATTTTTTGAGACCTCCACTTCAACAGTTGATCATTTTTGAATTTTACTACTATTTTTGGTGTTTTTGTTTACCTGTAATCTTGTAATATTAATAAATAACTATTAAAAAATGGATAGAAAAAATATAAAACAATTCAAATATTACAATTCAAATATTACACAACATCTTAATTCTTGGCTCGCTGAGTTTGGAGAGTTCCCCTTTCGGATGAACAAGTCCACAGTCATTTCTAGGCAAAGCTCTTACTGTATTTTTTTAAAGTCCAGCCCCACTAAATAGCTCATGTCATATAATATTGTTGGATTTGTTAATGCCTCCATAACTTCGGTGTAGATTTTGGGCTGGAGGCATAATAGAACCATACTTTATCGAAAATGAGGCTGGTCAATCACTGACTGTTACTGGCGTTCGATTTTGCGACATGCTAACCCAGATCTTTTTGTCGAAATTGAAAGCTACTAATGTGGCCAATTTGTGGTTTCAGCTAGACGATGGCATATGTTATGCGAAAAACTTTATTTACTGCATGAGACATTTTAAGATCGTGTACTCTGTCATTTTGTTGATCAGAATTGCCTCCCTAAATTGTGTGTATTAACACCACTAGATTTCGTTTTTCGCGAATGGTAAATAAGTGGTATAATGCATTCAAAGACGGTCGTGAGGTCGTTGAAGACATGCTTCGTTCTTCGACCTTTTCAATTGATAAAAAATATTCAAAAAGGGAGAGGAAATGGTGCTTGAAATCAGCAGGCAAGTGTTAGAGAGATAGCAAAAGAGATCGACGTCTCACACGAGTCCGTTCGGATGGTTTTGGTTGATATTCTTGCTCGACTTGTCTCGACAAAGCTGATTTTTTTTCAAAAATAATATAATTGTGACAAGATTTATAACCGGAAACGCACTAAATACCATCGATCAACCACCGTCTTGAACAGACTTAGCTCTGTGTAATTTTTCCTTTTCTCCAGATGGAAATTGCCGCTCAGTCGATCTAAGGGATAAAACAAAATTCGGTGACAGAGCTGATGGCCATCCCAAAAAGTGCTTATGAAAAGTGTTTCGAGAACTAGACAAATCTTTGGGATTACATCTGGTGACGATTAATTTGAAAGCGAAAAAATAAATACCGATAAATAATTAATTATTTACAATTTCCAGGTACTTTTTTGTCACAATGGATAATTTAAAATATTATGTTACGTATACGCGCTGTCTGGCCAAACGCGAATTAAGCGGTTGACAAGTTATTGCAATGTGAATTTCAAAATTATTATTTTTTTAATGTATGCTTATCTATATGAGTATAGTTTTTAGAGAAAATGAAGAAGATCTAGTTCCGGCAACTAGTTTCGGAGATATGGACACGTATTTAAGAGTTTTTTTTCGAGAAACTGTTCTCGGAGACCGAGTTTATCGTAGTAAAGGGTTGTACAAGTGGTGCCTTTAATGTATTTAATCATACGCTCAAAGACTGTGGAAAACCGGCTATAACTTCTCAGGATCCGGACATCTAATGACTGGATACCAGTTCATTTGGCTGATGCACATATCGGTCAATGTGTGAGTTGCAGTATTAAAATTCGCGGGAATATTTCTGTGATGACAGCATGCTCTTTTGCCAAAAATATGTAAAGTCTGGGTAATTCTTTCCTTGGCTCCCATATACCAAATAAAAATATTTAAAAAGTCTATGAAATTCGGAAACAATCTCTTTCTAATAACAATTTATCTTTTTGGCTGCCAATGAAAATAATGAATGCAATACTTCCTAGTTCAAAATATAAACGAACATGCCATATATCACTTTACCTTGCAATATTATACATTTATTATCTACGAATAGATACATATATTTAAAGTGGATATTTGGCTTATATGTTTTTGAAAGATTTCAAGTTAATTCTTAATTTTAATTTGTACCTTCTGAGAAAATTTTAAGCCTCTAAATTAAGCGATTATTGCTTTTGATTCCACGCTAATTTTCTTAATTTGATTGGCATTTTTTAAAAGTGGTCAATTTAGCTTTTGAAGCCACTGTAAGAAATGCGTTATTTCTCTACTATCGTTAACGCTAATGAGCTACAAAATCTAGGATATAATAAAATATTGCATTATCTGACTTCTCACAATTTTTCCACCTACAGCAAAATTTTGAAATTTTCTCAAGAAAATCGCTTACAAGTGAACCATAGAAGATTTATATTACGTAAAATATAAATAATGTTCGCCACTCCGCAATATGTATAAGTAATATTTTCAACAGCTGTACACATCAGCAATACTTTAACTGTACTTAACTGGCCGTAAACATGTAGTGGTAAAAGCAAATACATGCATTTTTTTATTTCTAAGTAGAAGAGAAAGTAGAAGACAAATGTAAGCAAAAAGACTATTCGAAGCTTCCGGTCATTAAACGGAAGTCAAGCGTTTCGACCAAAAATGTTTGCCTTCATAAGAAATGAGCTGTCATTAATTTACCATGGACATAAGCTAGTAGCAAGTTATTTGAACTTTCCACACACATATATACTATATAAGACTTTAAGTGTGTTCGTGTACATAAAGGTGAGCACATGCATCAATATATCAATATATGTGCTTTCGTTTATGATAATAATATATTAGGCAAACAGTAAGCGGCAAAGTCAAACAAGCTCACCGCACGCCAAGCTAAAGCAGAGCTGTGTAGACAATATACAAACGTAGTATAAGTGTGTGTATGTGTATTGGTTGTACTTATTTCGGTGTTTGCAGGCGATTAATTGTTGCTGAGAATACTCTTCCATAATGCATGCTGGGCAAAGTAAATGCGAACCTTTCAGGCAATATTAAATTTTGTACAATGCTACGTATATAGATAGCTTCTACTTACTTATAAATATACAAGATAATGTATTTGTTCTAAACCTGCACTACTAATTTGCTAGTGCAGATATCGTCCTTAAGTCGCTGCAGGCTTTTTGGTTTCTATATGAATTAAATGAAATTAGGTTTTCTTCCTTTCGTTTTGAATACCTTTAATGTCAAAAGCTTACAATTATCAGTAAATGAAATTCAAGGAAATAATTACGCCCATGTATTTACCCAAGTTGTATTGATGCATTATTTAACCAGGTGTTTGTTGACTAAAATATTTCCTATAACCTTTAAAGCATTACTGAAACAGAGGATTTATTGAAATCAACGCTTTTTGTTTGTTCACTAAAATATTTCCTAGAACCTTTAAAGCATTACTGAAACAGAGGATTTATTGAAATCAATGCTTTTTGAATGCGTGTACTCATACTGAAATACAGTCTTAAGGGTTCGCTGAAGGCTAATTTCAGCGTTTGTTCATCAGAGATGCGGCTGCGAATGGGTGTCGGTCTTTAAATAAGCGGTTCGCTTTATAAAGCCTTATACTAGTTGCCTAGAGAGATTATGCGATGAGTTTGGAACCCGCCACGTAGAAATCACTCTCTTTGAATAGAAAACAACAGCAAAATTTTTCAATGTAACACTGAATTGCGCCCACGGCCCGATGGAAGAGAAGGACGATATGACTAAAACATGTTCAACGATTCGAATTTAAATGTGCTCTGCCCAATAAACAAGAAAGGAAGAACGGGAAGGACTTCTATATGCCGCTTGATACCAAACGAGAACGATACGAAATATGATACGAAACCTACTCAAAAAGAAATTCTCTGAATAGAGAAAGAACAATCTTCTGCAAGAGTGTACTAATGTTGGCATACGCCGCTGATATTTATGTCATTAGCCTCTGTTTGCTCCAGACTCAATAACGAAGTGAAACAAATGGGTATGGTGGAGAATGAGGGCAAGACGAAATATCTCCTGTCATCAAACAAACAGTCATCGCACTCGCGACTTGGCTGCCATGTCACTGTTGTCAGTCATAACTTCCAAGTCATAGATAAATTTGTCTATTCTGGAACCAATATTAAGACCAAATAAATGTCAGCCTCGAAATCCAACGCAGAATAACTCTTGCCAACATGTGATACTGCGGACTCAGTAGGCAATTGAGAGGTAAAGCTTTCTCTCGACGGACAAAGACCAAACTCTACTAGTCACTTATCATCCCTGTCCTACTTTATGATGCAGAATGTGTTCCTTTACGCATTGGTAACGACGATTACCGTAGTCGATGGAACGATGGGCTGTACGAGATATGCGACGACATTGACATAGTTCAGCGAATTAAGTGACAGCGGCTACGCTGACTAGGCCATGTCGTCCGAATGGGCGAAAACACTCAGCTCTGAAAGTATTCGACGTATTACCCGCAGAAGAAGAGGACGAGCTTGGAATCTCCAATTGGCGCCAAAAAACAAAAAAGAAGAACGACTGGTTCGGTATTTTAAACTCGGTTATAACCACGTTCGCGGTATCTAGCCAATAAAGGAGAATAAATAGTTTAAAATTCACTTTGATATAGGTAGTATACGATTTTTGGCTTCTGTTTCCATAGAAGACAGTGCAGTGGTTCGATATCGGTAGCTGGGACATCTATGCGGCTTTTCTGAGGGGAAATGACATGCGCAGTCTTTCAGATCGATAGTTTCAAATCTGAGAACCAATTCTGTTTAGCTCGTCACGCTGATCAATTATACAGTTTTCGACGTTTCCATCCGGTTGTTAGAAACTTCCGGAAAAACTTAATATACCCTCTTCACTATATCAAAATTGAACGATTAAGCTAAATAAATACGTTTTAATTCTGAAAGGTGGTTAATTTATTGTACATATCGATATAAAATAGCAAATTAAGTAAACTCGAACTGCAGTCCTCTAGTGAAATATAAAGCAAAGGATTCATAACAACAAGCAAATTAGTGGAAAACATGCTCATTTCCCAAAAAATTAAATTTGTATGCCTTAAATTTATTTTATTAATTAATTTATAACAAATTATTTATTACGTAGTCCCCTCAAAATGAAGCGCAGTGGAAAATACACATTAAATTTATGAAAATTCCATGTAATGATAATCGTAAGTAAAGCTGAGTTGTCAACTAAGATCATGAAATATGCGGATATCACTTACCGCATATTAATAAATTTATTTAAGTCTCACAAAGCACTTTGTTTGTGTTTTATGCATTGCATCTGTAAATCATTGTTCAAGCATGTTCAAGCATTAAAGCAGCAAACCGACACTTACGCCCACAAAACGCACAAACACAGACACTGCACATTTTAGGTTTGCAATGCAATGGCTAAAATGGCTAAAACCTGTCTAAATACTAACTACCAGTATCTTTATTGTGACTGTTGACTAAATTGCCTGTTTCAGGCGGTCGCAAGCGATGCGAGTAAGCTCGCAATTTCCACATTTGAGCTGCTGAATTTTGCTCAAGTCATGTCATACAACATGACGCTTTGCATTTAAATTAAGTTACAACAACACCATAACAACAAAATACACAGCTACTTACAAGTGCATGTGAGCGTGTAAAGTGCGCATGTAGTAGTTGTTTCAAATAACTAGCAAGCATATGCGTGTCATTTACATACAAATTTATATAATATATGTACATGTGTGAATTTGTGAGTGTGCATGTGTTATGCAAATTATTGTCCTCACACTGCGCTCAGTGGCGCCTGAGTGCTTTTATAGAGACATAGCACAATGCACACATGTCCCTGCTCGCAACTCTTCGCTTCACAAATGCGCAAGAAACTGATTTTCTTACAACCGGCTACATTATCACACAACTACAAGCATAGACATAAGCATAAACATGCGCATTAGTATAAGTGTTAGTATGCGCATACTAAAAATTTACATATTTGATTTAGCAAATTTTCAACAAATTGCTTACAAGCACTTATCATCAATGCAGCGAGGCAAACACGAGCGCACACAATCACCCACACACATATGCATACACACACATAAACACGACAACACTTGTGCGCTAATTTACATGCCGGCAGCCTAATTTACTTTTGCTTGCTCATGCTCATGGTATTATTTGCGTCGCCTGGCCGCATCAATGTTTATGTCCATCTAAATCCTCATTATGGCACTCAGCCATAAATGTAATCCAGCAGAATAAGATTGAAATTCAATTTGCAATGCGTTGAATTGCGGCACATGTAATCTGGAATAATGCAAACGTCAGCAGTACTCACTCCACGCGCTTTCTACTTTTCGTTCACTCTCCGTAACACTCTCTTTATCACTTTCTCTCTCTCTCTCTTTCTCTTTGTGCTGCACTGCATGGAGTTCTTTGGTAAATAAGTCTATTTGATTTGCGCAAATAAACGCATTCGTTTGCCCTTCAAGTTTCGACTGTTGCAATCGCTATTGAATTAGTGTTGTACATGCCACACATAACCAGATATAACGGACTAAAAAAGGTCATGCAATTTTCTATACGCAAGCTTGTTTTCTTTTGTCGCACTAAAATTGAATAATTTATATTATATGTGTTGTTCACTGACGTTGTTAGTGTGGCGAAAGTGCCAAATTGAGTTGTAATCGTAAGCTGGTTGAATAGTGTGTGGCATACACATAGGCGCCCAGTCTTATATATTTTTAGAGGGGACATATTTTCAAACAAATAAATGATCCATTCTACCGCTTAACCTAGTTATCCAGTCATGTATGTATATAGAAATAGGTGGAAATGAAAAGACAGACTAGCTAGCTCGCTTGGAAGCTGCTGGTGACATAATTCCCCTAAGCTGTCACAGGACATGCAGCTCCTTCAAGGGCTGTTTGAAGCAATGAGTCCTAGCGAAACACCAAAGGTGTTGAAACACAAGCAACACAGGACATACCATAAAGTTGCTTTGGTGAAATAAAAGCTTTTTGTTCTTTGTGAACGAAATCTCACTAACAATGCAGGGTTCATCACAGGGTACCCAACCTTAATATCTTATCTTCCTAAAATCGGAAACGGGAATTTGGCGTAATGCAGAGCATGCGCGGAGCTGCTGGCTCTAAATTTATACTCAACATCTGTACATAGGACTCATCCGTCATATAACATTCGATCATTACTAGATTTGATAGATCACTGTAGCAAAAGCAACCCCACTCTAAAATCCCGAACTTTATGATGCTATCTAGCAAAATTTGTGGAGTATTTTTCTTTTTGGTTTATTTTTTATTAAAGCACAATATTAATATCTAATACTTTTATTCTGTTAGCAGAATTTGCTGCTCCTTTCAGAGAAAAGACGTCGGTGAGCAGTTGACGCAGGAGAATATTAATTGGACTGATGACTTTGAAAAAAAAAAATTATTATTGTGATTTTGTGAAGGATGTTTGTGTTGAATGCTCAAACTTCTTCTTTTTTTGTTGTAAAAGATCGTTGGAGTTTTCGTTGATACTTTTTTTGTTCACTAAAATACCTAATGCAGAATTTCTTTTAAAGTCAATATGAGAAGTGGGACCTTAGCGTTAAGCTGTCAAGCAATATTGAGTACAATAACTATTTTACAAGATTTCAAGATCACCACCAGAAAGCACGCTAAAGCAGAGATGAACTTGAAGTTCAGCATGTCACTTATATCATATGTTTGAGGAAGGGTTTTTTCATTTCTGTCAAGAATGGTGAAGTAGGAATAAGCTTCAGGGAACTAAAACGAAGATGCATTATACTAAGGATCTCTGCTTCCATTTCTTTAATCGAAGCGAATAAATGAATTCAAACTTATGTACTCTATATTGACTGAGCTTGTTTTATTGTACACCAAAATACTAAACCATATCAAGAGTTGGGCCAACTAATGCTGCTGAAAAGTTGTATAAAATTCCTCTGAAATTTAATGAACAATACGAGTACACATGGCTTCAAAAATCGAAATTTTTATTATCCTTATTAATTCTATAGCATCTCTAGAATCTTGTTCTAAATGTTCAAGCTTATCTGAGAAAAAGTTTTAGCGATATTCGCTTGTAAAGTTGCACGTTAGAGGAATCTCAAGTAAATGTCGCTCAGAGAACTTTCCTTACAATTTCTAGATTTACTTTTTTCCTTCGATCAATTAATAGTTTAAGATCTCAATTTAAACTCGTATATAACAGGGTATATTAAGGATGGCATGAAGTTTGTAACACTTAGAAGGAAACGTCTGAGTTATTAAAAAATATACACATAAATAGTCAGCATGGCGAGCAGAGCCCATTTGGCCACGTCCACCTGTCTTTCGGTCTGTCTATGTATAAGCGAACTAACCACTTAGTTTATGAGATATCACTGTGGAACACATCATATCATTTTCTCAGAAAGTATCCACTCATTTGTCGAAAAAGGATCATTACTGCATATAGATGCCATACAATCTCAACGATCAGAAGCAAGAGCTTGTATGGAACATTATTTCAATTGACGAGATATCTTCACAAAATTTGCCGCGGATTATTATTTGTGGTTATAATGTAATTTCCGATGAAATTATTTAGATCGGTTGACTATAGCATATAGCTGCCATACAATTTGGACGACCGGAATCAAGTAATTGTAAGGAAAAGTTTGTATTTGTGAAGGGGAACGTTTTTTCGGGCTTTTTCGTTTTTAATTCGGTTGATACTGTCAGAAGTTCTACTGACACCGCGTGAGCACATTTCTCCGAGGGATTAGAAACAAATTTCACAAACTGCAAAATGTCAGTTTTTTGCTCGAGGAAACCCATGTAACCCCTTAATCTACGGTTAAGCTATCCCAACAACCCTTCAATAGCAATTCGTGGCAATTTTCAAACTGCATATACAAAAACACGCTTCGGCACATACTCATAGGTACGCACCACCGCTGGAGTATTCCTTCATGATCCCCTTTGCAATTGAACTGTGCGCAGTTGCGTCTAATCCTCTGCATAAGCGTCGAATAAAATGAAATACGCACGCACATATAAATGTAATAAGTTGGTATAAGTGTATGTGTAGGTGTGCACAAATAGTGTATGTGTATATAAATAGTACATGTATGTGTTATTAGTGTATGTATGTGGCTGTAAAATCCTTCATTTGCCGCACTCACACCACACAACAACTACTTTCGGACACTCGTAACAATGGCACTTCGTGCAACACCTGCCTGCCGCCACTCAAAAGTAAATACAAATTTTCTCCACTCCAAAATATTCCGTATATGCCTGTGTGTGTGTGCGTTAAACCTTTTCTGATTTGTGTACGCCTTGTATTTGTGACGTAAAGCTGAACTCATTAGATAATGTCGTGGGAATTTAAATCTAATTCATTGTTGATACCTTGTACCCGAGCGGCACAAGAGCTTTGTGTTGATTGTGCGCAAACAAATTGGGGCATGCGAGTATACAAACAGCAGGCTTTGTAGTGTCTTCCGTCCATTGAGATATGAGTGTATGCGATTTCATTTATTTTTGTATATGTGTGCGTGTGTGTGCTTGAGATTTGCACATGGCTGTACACATTTAATCCATTTTCAATTGCTTAATCCGCATTGTGACCTTAAACATATATGCGCTTGCAACACACACAAAGACGCGCAACTAAAAAGTCGCCTTTCTGCAAATAGCTACAACAGCAAAAATAACAAATAATCGTCACACACGAGCAGTAAATACGAGCGTTTAGCTAGCCAAGCGTTGACATGTTGGCTCACCATGTCCGGTTGAACGCATTAGCTTGACTTGAGGAAACGTAGGCACAGCAGAGCACATCACAGCACTTTGTAGTATAGTTTGGCACATAATAGCAAACCGTAGTACAGTGTATTGTATCGGGATTGTGGGTCCGTTTGTACAAGTGTTTCATGCGCTCATATGCTGTGCGGTGCGTGCTCACAGGCGCAAACGGTACATACACTTTAGCAAATACTAAATTATGTATCATACATCAGCACCAACAACAACACAAATGTGTGCGTGAGACCGTGTGAGTGTGTAAATACTGCTATGCGGGCAAGTCTTTTCAACATGTGGGCCCAACCTGGTCAAACTATGCCAAGCACACATACGCAAACACGGCGTTACACAAAGCAAATATGTGACATGTGTATGTGTGTGCAAGAGTATGAGTAGTGACCGTTTGGGGCAGCACAGCCTTAATCTTAAGTCCCATGCAATCCTAAGCAAATAAAAATCCAATTTTGACCTTCTTTGCCAACCCGGCAAATGGTTTTTCATCGTTTTTGTGGACACGCACAGATTTCGTTGGTGGCTGCAACAGCTTTCGTCGTGCTTTCGGTGGGTGAGCGCAGTGTACGCACTGTTAGCCTGAATGTGGTGTTTACTTCGGTATCCTTTTTATTATGTGCACATTTGCTGGTATTAGTATTGCTGCGAGCCATTCGTTGCAAGGTGAACGCAGCGAGATAGTGTGCTGCCCTTCAATTTTATTTGAATTTCCTCTTTTTTGACTTTTTTTTAGCTTCTTATGCTTTTTCGTAGCATTTCTTTTCGTATTTAGCTTTTCCTTTTTTATTTTACTTTCATGTTGTTTTTATTTTTGCGTTCTTTCGTTTCATTGGCGCTTAAATTTTTTTCAGTGCTTGTCCTCGGACATGCTTAATACGGTAGTGGTGATATTAGCAGTTCTTGGCTGTGTTGAGTGACCACTTGTTCTTGTGGATTTGCAAAGATTTTCGGCCTTGATTATTGAGTTCTAAGATTTTCGGTAAATATTTATATATTTAAGTAAAGCAAAGCGATTACAGAGCATATATAAACATCGCTTGCCGAAGTATGAAGGCCGGTTAGTACGATTAGTGATTAGTTTGTGTTATTACTAGTAAGACTCTTTGCACTGAGGGCTTTGAACCGACAAAAGTTTAGTTTAGTAGTGTTTCCTTTCTATTTCTATTATATCACTTTGATGTGAATTGAAAAGTATGAGATCTGAGGCAAAACCCTTGCGCTGGCAAAGGCGGGACATTCGAAGAGGAAGTGTTAAAATTATTCGATATCTTCTTCATCCAAACAGCTGATGCAGCTAGCATTCGGTAAGATATTGGACAGTGTCCAGTTAGGATTCCAACAACCATTGAAGCGTTAACCTTGCTGAGAGCGAAGAGTCCTCTAAGCCTTTTACGATTTACCCTTGGTCAAGAGGATCTTGCGACTGCACTGTTTTTGACCAACGCTTGCTGAATTGGTTTGAGGCCAACAGTTCAGTAGTGAACCACAAAAACCACTTCCTCTGTCAGAGTTTATGTCTTAAAACTTTCCAAAGAAGCATTTTCTTGAAGTCTGTGGACCAGAAACAGTAACTTGAATAAAATTGTTTTGAACAAATTCCATTGGTTTGTGTCATGGTCATTGTCCCCATGGACCAACAATTCTCGTTAAGTAAGTTTGAGCGTGTTTCCAAAACTTTCTTCAAATATTCCAAAAATTGCATTATATACGCATTTGAGGGAGTTTACTTTCGAACACATGTACAGTGAGGCTCAGAGAATTACGTTTTTCTTGTGCGCAGTCGCAGTAAAAATTAATTGAAAAAATTAGTGCTCAGAATTGGAAACCTTTTGAAGCATCTGGTTTAACGAAGCATCTTAAAGGTCCCAAATGAAGTATTAAACAAAACTTCGAAGTATTTAACTATGATAGCGTACATACATTTGTGAAGAGATGATCTGAGTAGTACGAAAAAACTGGAAATTTAAATGCCAAATCAGGGAGAAGGAAGAATCACGTGATATATAAAAGTAAGGACAAGGTTTTTCTCTCTTTTTCTTGAGAAGACATTAGTATTAAAAGGTCTAAGTAAAAAAAAATGTTTAAAGAGTATAAGATAAATTAATAAATACAAAGCAGGTTAAGCATCATCTGAACACAGCAGTATTGCAATCATATCCCACTTTCAAAAACTCACACTGAAAAGAGGGCGCAGAAAAACATAAACCTAGATGATAGCGTTGTAATAATATTCAGATGTGTCAACTTTTGGTTGTTCAACCCTTTGTTTGGCTAAGAAAAGGAAAAATATTTTTTCATAGGAGTACTATAGCCTTTTGGCACAGGAATTAATTGACCAATCAACCGCTTCAATTGAGCGCTAATTTAAGTCCTAAATATTATTTTACTACATTAATTCCTAATCGAATTCAAATAGAGTTGAAACCAAAGGAATTGCTGCGGGTTGTACCCCACACTATAAATTTGGTTGTGTTTAACTCTGGGGGTTGTTGTTAAAGATGTAAATTTAGTTATGTGCATTGAAAAACTAGCAATCAGCTGACAAATTTTAATCATTCGTTTCTGAATAATAATCTTAATTTAGTAAATTCCTTTGGTAGTGCAAATATTTTATTAAGTATCACCAAATGACGCACGTTTATGGCTGCTTCTCTGTTCATAGGTTTTGAGTGCTTTACAAAAAACCTGGACGTCTTTAGAATAACAGACTTTAATTAAAAAAGGTTTACTGAAGTCATTAGAAGCACAACATATGACAAGAACAAGATATTATTACTTTAAATTTGTCAGCACAGCCAACAGACGACAATTTACGTCGCTTAACAAAATTTGGCTCGAATACGTCGGATCTTTTTGGAACTTTTCAAGAGCGTATAGATTGAAACCATGTCTCTTGGGAGCAACTTAATGTCATATGCATGATCCTGTTTCTGGTAGGGACATCGCAACTTTATTATACAGCTTGAGCACCTCTGATCGACAGCTAAAATTTCTACTAAAATTCTAAATAATACTTTTCCTTGACTACAGAACACGTGTATTTCTTAAGCTCTCTCATCGAACGGGTTTGAACTGTTTAGGCTAATTGGTAGATATTTTGTCCATAGTGAAGGAAATGTACTTGAATTAAACGGAGAATAACTTGTATTTCTAAACGTATGAATCTGTATAATTTCAGAACACTCTTAGTCAAATTGATATTATATCTACCGTCCATTGCAAAAAGCAAATATTAGATTTACATGATAACACTATTGTTGAGATTGAAAATTTTTCAAAATTACAAATACTTCCCTCATTTTGTCTTATTCTACTTAACAATTCCGCAATAATAGTCAATTCATTACTTACCTCTTTTCCAGTTGAGGCATTTCGCCTAATGAATTCTTTTTTTTGAAGAAAAGAATCCACGTTATTGTTTGCTAAAATGAGTGATTCCAAATCATGAAATGAAAGCCAGTTTCGAGTCTGTTGCACATGCTACTATTAGGTCAGCGGAAGGCTTCAAGCCGCTCTCGTTTAAAAGATGCGTGCTCTACACGCCTTAATAAATTCATTGTTCACAATTTCAGCAGACCGTAAATTCGAAATACCGCCACACATACACACACACGTACGCTGATGTATGTCCACGCTTAGACCCAACTAGACTGAAAAAGAACTGAACACATAAAAGAGTCAGCGTAGCCAAACGCTAACACGGGCAGAGGCCACAGACTCGGCCACAGGGTTATGGACATCCTTCAAACGCAGTCAGTCGGCCAGGCCGGTAGCTAGCCGCTCGTAATCTTCCGGTTCGTTGGACGTGACCGGCTGTTGTCGTCAAACATAGTTGCTGCTAAACTGTTTTTGTTTTTGCTTTTGTTGTTTATAGCTTAGTTTTTTTGTTGCTGTTGTTGTTGCTGTTGTTGTTGCGGTGGTTAGCCAGAGGGAATTCCAGTTTGTTCACATATAAAGTCACTCCAGCGGAGTTTTCATAACACGTGTGCGTGTGTGTGTGAGTAGGAGTATGGGAGCGTGTGTGTTGTTTAGCGCATTAGTTGTTTGCGTTTCATGAGTGCGTTGTTGTTGTAATGTTGTGTTGTGCAGCTATGTAAATAGTTTGTGGTATGCGCTTGCAATGTTTGACAACTATTTGTCACATAAATGTCGCCTTTGACATTTATATACTCTCCCTTGCTGTGTGTGTATGTGCCTTGGCGCATGGTTGTGCGTGTGCGTGCGAAAAGCCGTCACAGCAGCATAACGTTTGATGTTTAAGCCATTTAGCGTACATAGAACTCATAAGCGAGTATAAGTTGCGTATGTGTATGTGTGTTGTTTGTATATGGTGGTTAATGCTTGACCTCCGGATTTTGACAGGAAATGGTTTTTATTGCATAGTTAGTGTTGTTGGGAGTAATGTGAAAATCAAAACTCCGTCTAAAATGTTAAATGTATGTATCATGTATAAATAAAAACCCATTTGTTGTATTAGTTTTTCCAAAATCGTTCCCTGTGTATTCGGTGACATATACGTACATTCGTAGATAAGCACTTACATT
This sequence comes from Bactrocera tryoni, assembly GCF_016617805.1. Classification (NCBI taxonomy): domain Eukaryota; kingdom Metazoa; phylum Arthropoda; class Insecta; order Diptera; family Tephritidae; genus Bactrocera; species Bactrocera tryoni. Next base: position 14,913,345 of record NC_052500.1, read on the forward strand.
TAAAGTAATACATATGTGTATAAAACCATTAGCTATTTCTGTGACTTTTGACCTAGCCATTAGTTTGGTCATTTGTTTATATTACCCTGCATCGAAAAATATATCTTTTTTGCCACAACACACTCTGACATAATACATTAGGAAACGCCTTGTCTTGCTTTTTGCCCTCGATTTAGTTTTTGTCTTATTGTTGCGCTATTAAAAAGCAATCTGTGCACATTAGCCACATGCCCACAAGGTAGCCGAAGGGTTAGCACACGAGATAGCCACATTTATTTTTTATCTCTTGTGCATAGCAAATTTAACTGAGACTGAGTTTATGTGAGGTATGTGTTTGAAGAATATGGATAATGCGGCGAGACGAGTTGTGATTAATTGTTGAATATATTGTTGCTCTGTTGAGATTATTGCTACTTATAGATGGCATTTAATATTTTATTCAGTATATTAGCAAAGTATTTTGATATAAAACGCTTGCCGCTGCGTATGAGTAATTTTGCGTTTACATGCATGTGGGTGCGAGGCGTATGAGTAACATTTGATGTGCCATTATTATGGTTTAAAATGCTTGCCACTGCGTGTGAGTAACTTTGCGATTGCATTAAAATATGTGAGGGGCGTATGATTAACGTTTAATATGCTATAATTATGGGTTATACCACTGTAGAACTTCCATTCCAGTCTCTGAATTTTTTTGCGGAAAAAAATTTAAAAAAAAAATGCAGTTATATTTATAAAAACTTATTACATAGGTCTACAGTGGTTTTGATCACAATTCTTGATAGGTAGGTAGGTAGGTGGGAGTGCAGCCCTATCGGGCTCAATTAGCACTTGATGTGCCATTTTGATACACTATTCGTAGAACCTCCTGTATCTGCTATTACGTTTCACCTTCTCTCTTAAACCATTTTGAGGTTTCGATGAAACTACTTATGTCCGATATGCTTTTGGTCGAAATCCATTCAAGGTTTGGTGCTAGAGCTGGGCATTCGCAGAGAAAGTGGAACAATTCTTGATACTGTCAATGATTTTAAGTCTTTATTTTTATTTTTCATTACCAAAATCAGAAAACATGAATCAAAATAATAGATCTATTTATGCCTTCAGTTTCGTTTAAAAAAATAAGGGTACATCGAAGTAAACAGAAAGACAAATGTAAAACTTTTTAGCTGTTCCTTTGTGATTTTCAAGTTGACAATATTTTTGTAATGCTCAACAATAATCTGGCATTAAACGACGATCCGATCAACTTTCATATCTCTCGCCCGTCATTTTTAGATTCTAATGGAACAGCTCTCCTTGTTCTTCGCTCTAATTTCTTAAATTATTTAAAAACTCTTACAAATGATTTAGGAGACAGTCAACTCGACATTCATAATTACTCTCAGAAATTTAAAGTTTGTCGGCATAATTTGCACAATTTCGTCGTAATTTGGTGCTTTATGATCATCTGGGAAGTTTTCGAGTGTCAATACTAAATTTTTCCAAGCTTCATTTTCTAGAACAGTCATAATATTAATAAAACCTGCATTTTTTATGAACCGCCGTTTTTGAGGACCAACAAATAGTCCACCTTTCAACTTTTCTTTACCAAGCATGGAAAATTTTCTGCAAAAGTCATTAAAATAATATTCAACAACTGCTAACTCTTTCCTATATCATTGAGCACATCTTAAACATCTGAGTTTATTTTGAGAACGTTTTTTACGGAAGATTTTTTATTCTCCCTTTCACCGACATTGATAGATTGTAGCAGTTACTGGCAATTTGACGGCATCATTGTTTCTGAGGGCATGCTAACTAAATTTGAAACGAAATGGAGATTTTCTATGAGTAAAATTGAACATTTGGTGGACTGTACATTTAGATATATCTACGTTTGATTTTCATTAAACCTTGAAATCTTCTGCATAATTTTTCGTATAGTTTTGGTAATTAGCCTAAGAACGGAGATAATGTGTTGTTTGTATGCGAATTTTGACTGGAAAAATAACTTGTATTATTAACAAGCTTGTAATTGATCAAAATATAAGAAACTAAATACCATAAAAGGAGGAGAAAGTCTGTTATTTTCATGAATATATTCGTGATCTGGGCATTTCACAGCATTAAAATTTGCTTAGCTGTCCAGAGCAATAAAAAAGCAGAACTTTTTTGTTGAGCTGTGATATTTATTGCGTGAAGTAATTATATATCAAAATTTGCCCATTGTGGTTGCTGCCATCATTCCAATGCTTTCTGATCGGCAAAGATTCTTGCCTTGTTGTGAGTCCTGCATTAAGGACTAGTTATTTTACAATTTTACAAACAAAAGGTTTGCTAATAATATAAAATTTTTTAAAATAATTTTACAACATAATTTTCGAGCTGTGGTATAATCACTTATGAAATAAATTTATTTATTTTATGAGAAAAGGTATGAAGCTATGGAAAGCATATAAAAAGCAGCTAGTACACGCATTAGTGGAGCGCTTAGAACTATGTCAAGTCAAGCAATACAAGTTTATTTACATTTACTGCCAACCGTTTTGCACTGAAAACAATTTGCAGCGACGGCAGCTCTTAGACTGAGAGAATCCTATATGTAAGTAGTGTGCAGAAGGAGCATTTCTAAGAAATAAGAAGGTTGTGCGTTTTTAGCATAATGAGATACCAAACTCGTCTCCCATCTGTTAGACTGTAACAGTGTCCTTCAAGCGGCGATAATGACAATTAAATGAAGTCCTTTTGTTCTTATATAGAAAGTGCTCACAAAGTGAAATATACATACATATGTATATAAGCATGGATCCAAGGGCCTTTATTCTGCGCCTACAGACTGTTGTGCAGTCAATTAGGAGGTGCTCTGAAGCTTCAGGATTCATGTCACAGAACCGGCAATTTGCACAAAAAGCTGGGCCCAAATTGTAGAAGTGCTTCTTTAGCTTACAATGACCAGTGTTGCAACTTAGCATGGCGCATAACTTTATTTAATTGGGGCCAACCACATTTAAATTTTAAGGTCTTACCATTATGATTATAACAATACCTTGGTTGCGATAGCTTCTTTCCAGGTTTATCTCTACGCGCTGACTTATAGCAAAGACCTCTACTTAGAATATGCTTGGAAAACGAGTTTGGTGTGTGGTCCTGCGGCTCTGCACTAATTTTGTCTTAAGTTTTCGAGCGGTCGGTGTACCACTTGATTGTACTATCCTAAGCAGTAGCTCCAGAGCAGAATCATTCCAATCAGCTCTGATGCTAAGGGTAATCTTAAACTTCTTAATGAAGTCTACACTTTTGGTAATACTGTCTCTTGAGAGAAAAGCCAGTGAGATTTCGCCACTAAAGTCTTTCATACGAGAAGAAGAGACCTTTGTATATGCAGATAGCCAATCAGCTTTGAAATCACTAAAGCATCTTAGGATTTCATCAAAGATAGTGAAATAATGGCTTGATCTTTTGGTGAACCGAGTAGCCTATTTATCGATAAGCCCATTGTGAAGTGAATAAACTACATATAGATATTTCATCGACAAACATGTTAAAATATGACAGGGTATCGGTACCATCAAACCCCAACTTGCTGAAAAACCAGGAAAGCGTTTCATAAATAGAATATATAACGCCCATGTTGGCTATTAGAATTCAATTGAAAAGACTAACTTTAGTAGTAGTGCCAATAGGTAACTGTCTAATTAGTAGACATACCAGTAGTCAAAGAACACCATATAACGACTGTTATAGAACTTGTCATAAGGTAGACGGTGACAAGACTGTAAAACATATTCTATGCGATTGCAAAACTGTGTATAGGAAAAGAAAGGCAACTACTGGCCGCGGGCTTATTGAAGACAGCTCGGAGTTTGCAAATAATAAGCTTCTTGTACTGATGAACTTATCAAGAGCAGATAGTGATTCAGAGCAAGCATAATAGAGAGAGATGATTTTAGTGCCAGTGGTTTAACAATGAGCCTCCTAAAGGTCAGGTGCGTCGTCGGACATCCACTCTACGTACCTACCTTCCAAGATAATATATAAAAAATAATCAACAATTGAATTGCTGTAAAAATATTTCCTGAATCCGAATTTAACAAAATTGGAGGGCACACTGTGTCAGAGCAAAGTAACGCTTTTTAAAACTTTTTGTCTGAATCACCATTATATATAAGTGCTTAGAGGTGAATTTTATGAATTGATAGCTCTCTTACTTTATTTCAAGCTTTATTGAGGTAGTGAGTATGTGTCAGAGACCAAGTGATGTAGTCTGAAAAAAATTTATTGACAAAGTAAGGCGGTTCATATTTAATTTAAAAAAATATAACACCAAATTCATTATCAAAGTGTTTGTGCACACACATATCATGTACATTTGTCCCACTTATTTACAGGTGCCCATATGCCACATATCTTGCACAAGTGCCAATTTACAATGTTGACTTTGGCATGTTTAGATGCGGGTGCCATTGTCTTGACAGCTTAACCAAAAACAACAACAAAAAACAAGAAGTAGCAAACAAAAATAGCTCGACACCGAAACTTGCCACAAACAAATTGCCAACAAGGTAAACAAAGTGCTCGCAGCGGCTGACTGCCTGTGACAGACACATGCTACAGCAGGCAGCAGCCAACGCGCAGTATGTGTACAACAAGCACTACAACTAAAGCTAAATATACAAGCGATAACAAAAAAGAGTGTACACAGTTGACATTGAATGTAAATACAGTCAACAACAGTTATCACTGCGGCCACGCAGGGCTTAGCGGTTTCTTGAAAAGGATACTTCCCTGCAAAGCTGTAATGGGTGCCTTGTGCCACCGCAGAGTTGCGCGGCGTATGAGCGGAGCCGTGCCACCCACGACCTTACGTTGTAAGTAGTTCTGGGCGCAAATAAAGCAGGGCTTAGTGTCGCATAATTGAAAACGTGCTGTGCGATGACACAGGCACAACAACACATGCTCCCCCACCTGCAAATAGCAACAACAAACAAACAATTGTGTTGGCATACACCAAACGCTAACGGTAAACACTTCAATAGCGCCGCGTAACCTTCGAATGCGCCACCGTGTTGACACCCACAGTTGCCTCGAACTCGGCTGAGCTGAGTAGGCGGAAGCTGCTTGTTGTCTGTTAATTTGTTTAAATTATTTGGCGGTTTGCGTTGGCTGGTGCCATAAGTAGCGGTAATGCGTGCGTGTTAGGAGGAGGTGAGTGCTTGCGTCGGCAGTAGCGCTTGTTTGTAACTGTTGTTGATGGGTTGCGGCTGCTTAGTTTATGAACAGATATGCGCTTGCTTCAATTACTATGTGTTTCGTGGTGTGTATATGTGTATGTGTGTGAGTAGTTGTAGGCAAGTGTTGCAAATTAACAAATGTGTTAATGTGCCTGCGGCTGATTCGGTGACGACATGAAAGTGCTTTACAGCAATTAGGCCTAAGGCTTTAGCACTTATGTGCTGCACACTTGCAGGCACTAACATGTCAGCAACTAAGCGTGATAAAAGGCTGCGGGGCCTCCTAATTTTCCATCTTGTATAATAATTATGTGCGCAACTGCTGTTCGAAATTTCTTGTAAAGTTACTAACATTTAATCTTGTTAGGTAAGTGTCATATTTGGCGGAAGTAAATTCCTCGATATGTTGTAGGCCGTATTAAGGGCACTTTTGAGAAAATGTTCTCAATATTTATACAAGTATACTCAAAAATATGAGCGAGTAAGAATTTTTCTACGTTGGTTTGTTGTTTTGTGCTGCCAATTAACAAAAAGAGGAAAAATTTGGTATAAACACCAATAAGTAGTTAAAATATATGCTTGATGACGCACCTAGGCCTTTGGGATGCCTATTTTAAAACTATCGGAAAAAAACTTTCTCTCACTCTATTAAGTACGTTCTTTCTGAACTCTGTGCATTTGATGAAGTTAAACAGTACAAAATGTTTAATTTATGGAACTTCCATGGCATTGTCAAGGAACACCCGGCCAATACACAGCTGCGATTCTCTGCTTATACAAATCTCTGAATTCGTATAGAAGATGTTTTATAGTAATGTAATAGTTATTGCATGGTGTTCCCAGTCTGCTAATTAGACAATGACCTCTTAGCACTCTTTCTAGAGTCCTTATCTTATTCCTTTTGAATTTTAATAGTCAGCATGTGCGGTCCATATTCCATATATGCAACGTTTGCCTTTTTGTTGAGCGTCTTAGATATTGCCTCCACTGTGACTCAGCTATCTCTGTGACATATTTGACTATTAAACATCTACATGTAGCCCTCTTTTTCGGCTTCTAGTTGTAAGGTGGTGAGTTTTCTGGATAATTCATCTACTTTACAGATACTATTTGCATCAGTTTTCTCATCTTCACAGTTACCCTGATTTCATCATGCTTTGAAACCCATCGCAAGTTTGGCGTGAAATATGGTGTTCAATCCATTAAGAGAGGCGTTCTTTCACTATCTTTGATGAAACCCAAAGAGAGTGTAGTGATTTCAAAGTTGCGTGGCTCTCTGTATATATAAATATTTTTATTGTTTTGAGCACATAGTTTATGAGAAGAGGTAGGTTTTTTAATTGCTTTGATATCCACGTCGAAGACGCTGCAGTCGTCCGGTAGACCGCAAGACGATTCCGGTATCTAATTTTGCTGAAAAGACAGCGCCTTCCACTTGGATATCTAGATTCCATTTATCAGTGTGGACAATTAACCTGTGTCCTTGTCCATCTCACATTTCCCACTCTTTTCTGGAAAGGAAGGAAATGTTGGGGACCGTATTCAAGTTTAATTCTATATAATTTTTAAATATCTGTACTTCTAATAAAATTTAATGAAAAAAGAGTAATGAGAGAGAGTTAATGATTAACGCATATACCAGTTTTGATCTTTTGCGATACTACATGAAGTTCCGATATGAAATGCCTGAGGAGTAGTCATACAACGCCTGCACTAAATTTAAACATACACTGTTGCCTCACTAACGATACCTCTTCCTGTGTTTCATACCGTGGGCTCGCTAAAGCGAAGCATTGCTTCTGCGATACACCTGCACAAGAGATGTTCCATTGTTTCCGTGTTGTCTTGCTCTTGGCTTCTTCTCGGTCTGTCAGTCACATTTTACAGGCGGATGACGCCACCAAACTAAGACCAGTGAGTATTCCGAACATAGTACTACAGTAACTTCAATCAAGTGCCAGTAGGAACTTTGTATATTTCCGATCTACCGACTTAAGCTGACTTTTGTAGGTTTGCACTCAGTTTCTGGGTTCAACTTTAGCTTGCGTTGTCCAATTCTTCACTATATTGAGAGTGCTGGTCATAATACTGCTTAAGAAGCATATAAATCTTCCTTTTATTAAGATGGCAATATTGCCTGTATATGCCACTATAGAGGAGGGCTTTGCCGTCTAAGTTCCTTAGCAGTTTAATCACCACTAATGTCTTCTAATAGCTCAGCAGAAATAAATAGAAAATCGCAACCGTATCAACGGCGTAGTACGCAATGATGTGATGATACGGCATTGTATTACTCTCTCTCTCTGATCGCTCAGCTTGATGCGTGAGCATCTTCATATTTCTTTAATTTGTTTTTTCACTATTGCCCTCTATATTTTTCTAAGCATACTATGTATTTGCTAGTTATTTAATTGAAAAATTTCCGGCTCTCATTAAACTTTTCACTCAACCTTTGATTAATAATCAAACAGATCTTTGAAACTCCACTAGTTTTTGGTAATCTTAAGCACCAACAACCACCCACTTGTGTCCCATACTTCACTTTCCTGTTAATTAACACTTTGAGTTCTCGCGCAATCCAATTCAATCCAATCCAATTTACACTCACGAAACTTTGCACAAGGATTGAGCAACTGCTGCTTATATCTACGATTTTGTGGGTGTGTATGTGTGAATTCATGAGTCTGATATCAGCATTGGGAATCCTACGCGCAAATTGTGCGGATAAATAAAGTCACTTTCAGTCAGTTAAACTTTTATTAAAATTGCTGGCAAATGAAGCTTTCGAAACTTAGCAATTTTTCAGAGGCGTCTTCAGACTTGAGGTGGAAAAACCGGGTGTAATTAATGCTTGTGAAAGTATATTTAATTAAGTGATCAGTGCGATGGTGCTTCGTTATCAGTTACTTAATAAGTTGCGAAGTCCAAATATGAAGCGTGAAAATCTCTAAAATATCACAGCAAAATCAGTTAGTGTTTACTTCGATTTAGTTAATATAATATTTATAAATATACCAAATTTGCTTCTCTGGTTTTAGTTAATTGGTTTCATCTAGGTTAATAGGGGCACGCACGAGGCTGTCTGGTGATGGACTACGTTGACGGCATTGTTCTTATGGTTAAAGAAAATTTTCTAAATATCCGAAAGGTACCTCAATGTGTTATCCAACTGGACAACAAAAGCGGATTAGCCGTCAAGCCAAGTAAAACTAAAGGGGTTTTATTTACTAGAAGGTATAAGATTCCAAATATGTCTCTCCCGACTTTCGGAGGTTCTCGCCTTCAACCTGTTGTTAATGTGATACCTAATGGTTATACATGATAGAAGGCTTTCAAGGAAGCGAAATATTGAGGAGAAGGTAAGTAAGATATCGGTTGCCTTATATTGATATGAGAAAAGGATTTGGACTCACACCAAGAGGTGGTTTTTTGGCTCTACGAAGCCATAGTCAAACCACTAATGTTATATGTTGTATTTGTCTGGTGAAGGATGGTCGAAAAAGCTACACGTGCTAAGAACCATGACCGTGTCCTATGAGTGGTACTCATTGACAGCTCCAGTGCTCTGCGGACTATACTAACAATAGCATTTTGAGCCACTTGAAGTCTTCTTAAAACGCAGGGAAGCTTACTATATCAAGGAGTTCGAAAAAGACTACACCGAGATCACTCCTCCTTCAACAGCATGCCTGAAAACTCCGATCACTGCATCGTAGATGGCACTTATAGCAGCCTTTGCTTTGCTCACATATCGTTGATAGCTGTATTGGTATAGAGGAGTCATCGAAGAAGACGTGCAGTGAGCTTTTTCACTAAAAGATAGAAGATAGATTGGAAGGAAAGTCTTCTGAAGGAAGCTCTGCGTCAGTCTTGCCCTTAGACTGTTGGACCACTGTAGTGTCTTTCAGGCAAAAGTGGCTGCTACTAAGGTGGCGTTAGACGTACTACTACGAAGTACAGCCTCATTCAGGGAGGTGAGCATCCGTATGCTCAAGTTAGTCTAGGAGTGTCTGTCCTCGTTAGAAATAGCATCAAACAATCAATGCCTACAAGTTAATCAGAGAGGACATCCCACCTTGCTCGCATTGAAATTCTGTCGATAAGACTGTCCATTGGCTTCTTGCGTTCCAGCACTTGAGGAATTGACCTTTAGCTGACGCTGGTAGACAACTAGTTTCTGTGTGACTGCGAGATTCTTTTGGGCTAAAGTACTTCGGCCTACTCGCTGGGTGTGTTAAAAATCACCCTAAATATATGCAATAATTTAATTATTTATATGGTAGTGAGAGCTAAGTAACAAGAATAAATCATAGCATACATTTGGGATATTAGAAATAACTTTTCTAACCATTTTCGTTATTTTCAATATTTATTGAGTTGCAACAATGTTTTTATTAAAGTCAAATTGTGACTTTAAACACAGTTCCTCTGGCTCTTTCAAAACTCCCGTATATCCAACAGCAGCACGTGCTTACTCCCAACGGCGCGCATTGCAAACCCGCCATGTTATGAAAAAAGAGATGATAAAATGCGGAATTATTTAGCAGTACAATAAAAATAATGGCAAGTGTAATGTGATACCATGAAACTTTTATGTTAGCAGTTACATCCTGTACGCTCGTGGCGCTTCTATTTGTGGCTACATTTAACATATTAAATTTGCACTTTCCATTTGCTATCAAGCGCGTTGAATTTGCATTGATTTCAGCCGCGTGTTGAAGGTATCGCCGCTTGGCTCTATTTCCAAATACACACACATACGCACACGTTATTACATTATACCCAGCGCTGCTCTGCGCTACTCTGCTCTGCGCTACTCTGCTCACTCTCTAATGGCTTAAGTAGCTGAATGTCAGCGCCGGATTTACATTATCAACAACACTTGCACCTGCCGCCATTGTCACTTCCGTTGTGCTGATGATGCGTTACGAGTGCCGCTTGCCTGCTCTCGCTTGCTGTTGTGGCTCGTCTAAGCTGACATGCTGGTGCCTTGTTGCTGCCACTGATTCTCCCTCTGATTCTGCTTCAGCTTCAGTTCTGGCTTTTTGATGTTATTCTTTGCGCGTTGCATGTTTGCTTGCCACTTTCCTGCCGCGCGCTGCTTCCTTCCTGTTGGCTTTTCGCAGTTTTTTGAAGTCATTCGACTTCGCTTTGTAGTTGAACTTGGCTTTCATTTGATTACATCAACATTCACGCGGCAGCATTCGCACGCACACACACGCGCGCATGTGTGCCATTTACTCACATGTGAAATTCGCACTTTGCTGCGCGGCAAGACGCGTGCGTGAGTGCGCTTGTTTGCTGCTGTGGGATTTCTTCTCGCGGAAATTGTTATTTCCTCTAAGTGCCACAGAGTCTTCTGTGGCGATGCTTAACATGCGTGCATATGAGTGTGTGTGTGTGCTGCTTAGAAACTCATTTTAGCTTTCAGTTTTGCTGCGGAGAATTCTTGTTTCATTTAAATGCCACTAAGGGAGTACAAACACATACACACGCATACAATAGGATTGCCCATAATTTTAAATATCTGCTTTGTTGCAAATTGCTTACACGTTGTTGCGTTGCCATACAACACACTTGCACTTGCCGCGCGCTGCCCATTTTAATCAAAATTAACCTTAAGATAATATCTGAAAATGAAAATGGTTCGCATTTCAATTAACGGTGCACGTGTGCACATATATAGTTGTGTGTGTATGTATATATATAGTTGACTTTTATGTGTGTTCGAGCACTACCTTCAATTCTTAGTAAATCAGAAGTGGAAGCTTACGTTTTGGAATTACAAATAATTTGATACTCCGGCATTAAAATGTACACCGATGCCGGAGTATGAAATGTTTCTGAGTTGAACTTGTACATACACGTATTTGAGGAAGACATGTCAGATCATAAAGCGACGTTGAGCAATATCATTTTCGACGAACTTACTGTTGGTTCCATTGCTGGGAGCACCTGACGTTCTCTGTTTGTGTATAGAGAAGGAATGACGAACATTAACAGTTAAAGTGAGGAGTGAGTTTTCTTGCCAATCTTAATACTAGTTTGTGTATATTCATCGGCACTTACTTGCGCTCTTACAGTGGCTGTCAAACTTCATAAACGTTTCACTTGTTCATATTCATCGAAGGAACAGTAATCTTCTACAATGGCTCTCAGTTGCAGTTCAATGGTCGACAGCTTCGGCAGGTCACAACTCGGTCGGTTGTTTTCTGTTCTACCTGGACCCCAAATCTACCCAGCTTGTCAATTGTCACATTATCTCTTTATAGCAGTTGTTACTTTATCTCTATATTCTTATGATTGCTATGTGGGTACAGCAAGTCATTTTTATAAACGTGTAGTTTTTCATGAAGCCATACTTTTTTTGGAATTCGTCTTTTTGACAGCAGTTACTTGATTTATACTCATTTGGTTTGTCGTTTCGTAAAGAACAAACTTGCCTTGGAACAGCGTTTGCAATCGGACCAATTTACTACCTAAAGAAAGGTATCGTTTGCAAGATGCATATCGTTCTACGTCCAATATTTGGATGATAACAGAAGTCAAACAACCAGGACAAACAAAATAATAGGTACGTTAAGTTAGGTTGTAAAAGCAATTCTTTTACCGAGAAGGCTCTCACTTGGTTGAGATACACAAACCTTCTATTAACTGATCTTAAGGACGCCCCTTATTCGACAAAGCGCTTTGAGTCTATCCCAAATTTGTTGAGGCGGCCAATATTAATTTCAGCTAACTTTCTGGTTCCTGTTCTGACTTCTGTTTTGCACAAGCTACCTAATGGATGAGAAAGTCCCTAGAAATTTCAACATCCCTTTCCTCCACAAAACTTGAATAATTTGCGTCCGTGAATATTTGCCCTCCTCAAAAAACAAAAAGAAAACACTGATAAGAAAGTCCCACATTCGATCGATATTATCAGAAGAATCTATAACTTGATCAGCCATGAATTTTCCTAGTGGATCCATGCGCATTCTCAGAGACGTCATACAGTGCGCACAGAAAACGCCTTTACTGCTGTGTAGCAGAGTGTCGAAGATTGCCCGAATGAGCTCATCAGCCATCGCGCGGAACAATTGGGACACTATTATCGACTTTATGAAAGATTTTTCAGAAGGATCTTGGTTTGCGATATTACAAAATTGAACTCGTGCAAGCAGTTAATGGTGAATGCTATAGGATTATGACTAATGACGTTTTCGTTCCTGATTTGGATGATGTTCATATAGACGACCTGTTTTTTAATTGACTATATGAAATTTTGGTATACGCAGAAAAGTTCGAGACAATTGACGCCTTGAAAAAGAATTTTAGGCGCGTTGTTGCGGAAATACACTACAAATTTCTGAACAAAATAATTGAAAATTGGACCTCCGGGCTGGAATTTTTTTCAACCAGTCATGGAACAGGCTTTCCCGAAACAAGTTTTAAAATATAATAAAAAATCATAATCCTTGTTTTAAAGCTAAATGCTTAGCAAAAACATTAAATTATGTGGGTTTTCGTTCTTCATAAAAATTCCTGTCCAAAAATTATCCTTTGTATTGATGCGTGACATTTTATGAGATGATTTCAGATTCAAATGGATGGAGAGTATAGATTTGTTTACTAAGTAGACCATAGACTTGTTTTTTCTCACAAACTCTTCCTCTATCTGTAAGATGCTTATCAAGTTAGGTAGGCAGTTTGACTGTGGGGTATAGAGTATGGATCTACCATATGGCTCGGACGCGGGATTATGGGATGAAGGCTGGCAATGCCTACGAGCAAACGCCCCAGCATTTTTGAAGCAGAGGTATCATCATCGTGATCACCTCATGGGCAGAAAATGTACTAAGGAGAATGTCAATTAAACAACTGGAAGGAATTTGAAGTAACAGCCAAGCTACACTGATGTGCAAAATCATTATGAACAATCAAATCACAGGTATTGGAATGTGTCAGGAAACTAAATGCTGTAAGCGAACGGAATACAATTTGGCTACTTTGAGCTCCGGAATATACTTGTATGACTATTCAAGAAAAAAAAAGCAGATAAGCTTGCCTCGGTGCCGTCCTTTTGCAGTCTTTACTATAAAAGATGAACTGAGATATGAAGAAAAGGAAAAGTATTGCTTTGAGGGCTACAAAACCAGAAGACTTAAACATGCAAGTATTATTTTCTTTACAAAAATAACTAATAATAAAAAGATTTCAGACATTACACTACAGGCTACGTGAACATATGCACAGAATATAAATGAGCTCTGAGGGAACTTCTTGCTTCAGTGAGCAAAGACTCGAGACGCTGGCGCACATAATGTTGGAATGCGATGCTATGACTAGATTTTTATATATATGTACACATATTTTATATTTTTCAAGGCTCTAGAACTGAACGAAAAAGTATGAAATATTTTAAGGACAAAATAGACTTATGGTCACTAATGCTCTACGTACTAGGAGTAAGGATTGAGATAGATTAATATAGTGTGCGCTGATTAGAGACTTATTTCGAATGTTATATTATCAGAGACGCATTAAAGGTTGGGTATTGCTTTGATATAAGTGATCTCTATTGTTAATAGACCCTCATATTAGAAGTGATTAAATCGTCGTCATTAGTCATAAATTCCGAATAATTAAAAAGAATTTCTAAAATATGTCAATTATTATATTCATACGAAATCAATCAAAAGTCTCTTAAAGAAGAAATTTTCATCAGAATTTCACTAGAATTGAGCAGCCTTACATACATACATACACATACTCTGTGCACCTGTAAGCGTTGACTGTAAACACATTGGTAACTAAAGCTCAAACTTCAAGCTAAATGTGCAAATTTGCGCCTCCACATACTTACATACCTACGCACATATAGTATAAATACGTACATAAGCAATTGCAAAATCTCACGCGTAGGTACAACACGCATATACTTATTACCAAGCTTCCATTTGAAGGAAGATGGGGTTATGTTTAATAAATGAGCATCAGCGGCAATGTAGAGTTGAAACAGCAATCGCTACAATGACTGCGTCGACGTCGATGTCCGCGTTAGCGTTGCATACAATTACAACTGCCAGCGGCAGAACATCAACTTTCAACAAAAGTTTCAATACGGCGCGCTGTCACAGGGTGCTTAATATCGTGTGGAGGTATTTTTGAAACTATGCACAGACACATATGTGAACATTAGGGTGGTTATTCAGAAACGTTTTGGTATTAAACTTATGCCTTGACTTCGTTACTTTATATGTAAGGTATAGTGAAAAGAAATTCACTGTTGTTTCATTAGATGACTTTGGCAATCGATAGCTCGCTTTATATAAATGCAATCGGTTTCGTTCTATGGCATTATGAAGATAAAAATTTCAGTAAAATTTAGAGAAATTTGTGATTGTCTGAACCTCAACGGTCAAAAAGTCTTCCAAAAATCTGAAAAAAAATTAATTTGCCTACAATTTACAACCACCCTTATGTACCAACACACGGCCACACAAATGAGCATCTCAGCGGTTTTGATAACGAATGCCACATTATGCGCAGACAGCTGCGTTTGCTTTATGCCAAGCGCGTCTCGCAAATCGACAGCATGCGAAGCGTTACATTGGCCCCACATCACGCTTCAGACAGTGACAGTTAAGGCCAAAGAAGTACGGCTGAGTTCTCGTTATACCCTGAAGAACTTTTGCGCCGCCTAATATGTTTCGCGCATGCGAGCATGTACGCGTCGAGGTTACGCGTGTGTCTGTGTGTGCGCGGTGCTTGAGGTTAGCATAGGCTACAGATACCCACACCTAAATCTAAATGTATAATCCCTGAATATATATGTGCATACCAAGTACGCATCTAGCTGCATCAGAGGGCAAACACACGCGGTTGAGTGACACATTAAACGAAAGGGGGAACGTCTGTCTGCGAGTTTCGAATTTTCCATAGACATGTGCACATCCACGCTATGTGAGCGTCTGCTTTGCTTCGTGCAGGTAGACACTGGCACACATACGCCGCTATTTATAAAGCGTGCACATTTGGAAGTGGCTCACTGTCACAAGACGAGTATGTCACATATTTGTAGGTCGGTTTGCGTAAATTGACGTAAATAACTCACTTGATTTTCGTATAGAATGATGACATTTAATAATATCAAGCATTAAGTTGAAGTTTTTGATGTTTTTATTAATTTTCGGTACCATGGAGATACCAATCGATATTTGGGCTTAACGATGTTGGTGAAACGGAGCTAGAGGTTAGATTAGAAGAGGCATACGGCTGCTCCACGATTGCCAAGTCAGATTTGAATAAAATTTTGAATAGAAATATTTAGCCCTCATCTTAGCAGTTTCACAACGGCCTGAAGGCCGTTTTAAGTTCAACCGAATTTTCATAACCGCGAAGTTTTGACAGTCCATTTTTTAAATTTATTTGATTTTATGAAATATATATATTATCAAAATCTGACAAGTGTGGGTGTCGGGTCAAAGAGGAACCGCTGGCTACAGCAAAACCGCTAAGCTAGCTGGAGTGGACACCTCTGCCCCGCTCAAGTTAAAAAGGGTACGAGTTGATTGCTATCTAGCACTGGACCAACGGCCTTCTCGTGCGCTTAGCAGGCGGTGATCGACGACCTGCTCCCATGCGATTGCAAGAACCTTTTGACTTAGAATATAGAAGATCTACTGAACTACGGTTTTTACTTTACATTGTCCACAAGGGATTCGTGATCAGTCAAATTGTCAAAGTTGTATGTAAAATGGTGAGATGGCCGCATCTAGGAACCTTCTCCTTAGCTGTCCAGCCCTTGCAATACTGAGCTTGAAATATCTCGGCAATCTTATCTTGGGCGAACCAGACGACATTTCCCAAACTGTCATTGGCCATCTCAACAAATGTGTGATAGGCTCAAAACGCTTTGTCGACTCGTAAGGATCTTATGTTTATTCTATTCCAAATCAGCTTTAGAACCGATGTTCTAATCTATCCGAGTGAGATCATAGGTCACGAGTCATGGATCTTTGAGTATGATCTCGACTCAAAGAGGCAACCTTTTAGACGACAGAGGGGATCCAAGTAGCGTGTCCCTCGGCCCTAAAGGCAATTCCGGAGAATGCCTTCCGTAACGACTTCAATTCTTGGAAATCTCGCTGGCAGTGCTGTATCGACGCAGAAGGAGCCTTTTTTGAAAGTTTTTAAAGAATTGTAACGGTTCTCTCCATAGATCACGAAATCTGTTTTTCCTCGAAAATTTTATTTTATAAATTTTGATTCATACATGACTAGTTAATTTGATAAATAGAAACCGGTCCTACCACCGCTTAAAGCCCACTTACGATATTATTCTTCCTCTTACTGGTTTTGAAATCATCTGAGTTTTGCCCTTTCCCGTCTATCAATATTTCCAGCCCTTTGCCTTGAGTTATGTCTGTGCCTCTCGGACTCATTTGCCAAATATGCCTTAAACTCGCTTGTTCGTTTTTATGTAATATCTTTTTACAAGTAATTCGCATTCTTTAGCCATTTCGGTGATTCAACTCTCATCAAATAACTTTAATGTGTGCAAGAAAGATATTGTATTGCAATAACATCATATTTTATTGCAACAGTCTACGACAATCTGGCCACAAACTGTGCAGCTTACACAGCTGCTAAACTTTTTCATAAGCACACATACACATTCAGCAACACATTTATGCGGTTTGAAGCAAATACACTGAAAATTTGTTAAAACGATTGTGCCATATGAAATTGATGTCACTCTAGCGCTTGTAAAACTGCTTTCGCAGGCACTTCAAATTCGGTAATCGATTTTTTCAGTGTATTTAATACATTTGTGGACGCGTATAATGCACACATCATGAAATTTTATTTTATTTGGTTTCTATTGGTATGTTTAACACAATTCTATTGCTGCTACTTGTGAAATTATCCCTAGTAAACTCAAAAATATCCATAAGTTGGTATGTGTAACCAAAATCATAAAGAAAATCCATTTAATGCAATGCTTATGTTTGTATGAGAATTACTCGTTCTTGAAGTAATCATTATGCTGAAACGGTTTTGCAAATGTCCATTAAATTGAGATTGTGTGTGCTGCAAAATGTATGATTGCTTAAATTGTTCGCTTAATATTTGAGAAGATTTCAAGCAGACGATGTGTGAAACGAATTTTTAACGGGCAATATAGTACATTGTTGGCAAAGTGTACATTGCGTATGATTAACATCGAACTTATGGTATGAAACGCTTGTATGAGTTCTCAGCATATGATATGTATGTATAAATTCAAATAAGTATAACTTGCAAACTAAATGTTCTATTCAAAACGTTAACAGCTCATATTTTGTAGAGCAAAATCCTGTTTTAAAGATCCTTTTTCGTTTAAATTGTATATTTACGTGCATAATAGATTCCATGCAAGAATTTACTTATGACCGTTCATTTTGTATGGCAGCCATATGATATAGTAGTCCGATCTGAAAAATATCTTTACAAATTACACCCCATCTTAGCGTAATAATCCGTATCCAAATTTTATATAGATATCTTGTGAAATAAAAAATTTTTCCATACAAGAACTTAATTTTGATCGGTCAGTGCGTATGAGTGTTACTATACGAGTATATGCTCTGATGGTCTGATCTGGTAATTTTTTTCGGATATTGTGATGTTGCTTTGAAAAAAAATCCGTGCCAAATTTGGTGAAGATATCTTGTCAAATAAAGAAGGTCTCTATACAAAAATTTGATTTTGACCACTCAGCTTTAAAACAGCTATAAAAAAAATTACGGATATTGCAATAAATTCTTGAATAATAATTCATACTAAGTTTTCGGAAGATTTTCAGATCTTTTGGGTGTTATTAACATCGTGGCAAACTTAATATTTATATACTATACTGTAAAGGGTATATCAAAATTGACCTGAGTAATAACGGACACCCACAAATTATACTATATACATATATGTATGGATTTTATGTATATTATTACATCTAATATCACGAAAGTGCGATCACCTTTCTCTCACTTTCACTCGATTTTACAATACTGAGCTGTATGCCCCTATAAAGTTATATGAATAAATCGTATATACTTGTACATACTTAAATCAGCATTTCAAATACTTTTTATTTATGACTTCACTGCATATGCAGTAAGTTCACACTTATACGTATGTACGTAAATGTACACATATGAGACTTTATTTATGCGCTTGTATTTATCTAGCTGCTGTCAATTTGCTTTACCTTTTCACACTTTCGCCGAGTGACTTGTTGCGATTTTTCGTCATCGCTTCTGCGTTTTGGCATTTCGTTCAATTTATTCAAGCGAAAGCGACGTGCAACATCAACAAATACCAGCAATCAATCTGTCGCGCGCTTGCCGTTTTTCACATTTTTTAAGAACACACGTATGCATGTATGTATGTCAGTATGTGCTGTATTCGCACGAGTATAAATCAAATTTCATATGTGCAAATATGCGCGTGAAGTTATTTGTTTAACTTATTTCTATTTTGCTTATGCAATGTTATCTAAAGTAAAGAGCGGGCTTCATATTCGATATATTTGATAAATCACTTTCTTCATGAAATACAAATTCATGACTCGGTTGGCGCAATTTAATATTAAATATGAGTATTTGAAACATTGTAGGCCATATGTTTTAAATTTATTATATGGAAGTGTTTTTGAAATTTAATACTATAATTTCGTAGGCACCACAAATAAAGACATTTAGAGGATTTTCCATTTTTAAACTGTAAGAAATTTTTCGGGAGCTTTGTATTGGTTATAATGTAGAAAAAGTTTTTACTTTTTGAGTTTTATTATCGCTTATTATTGCGCGCTTCCTATAGTTTTCTGATCGCTATGTGAGCTTTTCCCAGTGTGATGAGCTTTTCCGAGCGATGTGAGCTTTTTCGAGTACTATGCAAGCTTTTTGTAAACTTTGTGAGCTTTTCCGAGTGCTATATAAGCTTTTCCGAGAGCTAGATGAGCTTTTTCGGGTGCCAGACGAGCTTTTCAAAGTATTATGTAAGCTTTTTCAAGGGGCTTGTGAGCTTTCTAGAGAAAAATCAAATATTCAAATATTTTTTGTCGTGTGCTCTTCACAGATTTTCTGTCTACCATGTGGGCTTTTCCGAGTGCTATGTGAAATTTTCTGAGTATTATGTATGCCTTTTCGAGAGCTTTTGTGAGCTTTTCCAAGTGCCATGTAAGTTTCTTCAAAAGCTCTGTGAGCTTTTCCGAGAGTTTTATAAGCTTTTTCTAACCTATGTGAGCTTTCACTAGAAAAATCAATTATTCAAATCTCTTTACAGATTTTCCGAATACTATGTGGGCTTTTCCGAGTAATATGTGACCATTTCCGAGCGCTAAGCACAGCTTTTTCTAATAAAATGTGTAATATGTCTATACATATGTATTTGCTGAAGATCATCACAGAAAAGAAAGCTTTATAATTATAAAGTGTAAAAATATGGAGAAATGTAACGAGTACAAAAAACGTTAGACAACCATAATAACGGTAAAATAGGAGAAGAAAGAAAAGAAGAAACAAATAAGGAAGAGCTAAGATTTACTGGATAAGGTTTAATTTGCTTATATCGGGATTTCCGTGTATACGCACTTGGTTGTCAAATATTTTAAATGAATTTGCTAGTTGCTTTGTGGGGCGGATAGCTTTTATCTTGTTGTTAATCAGTCCTCGAGGTATGATGTTATATGTTATTGAGGTCCAGCTTTTCTCTTCAAAGTTCTTCCATATGAGATAGATTGTATAGGACTTGGCTTAAATATTGTAAATAAATATAATTTTTTATGATAGAAATTTAATATTTTTTTACTGACTGAAAATCTCTCAACAAATGCTTATTAATTCAATGTTAGAGTTGCACAATGAGCTCAAAGAACTTACACTCAAATGGAAGGTATTTATGAACTGAGTAGAGCACACGCTGATAACCAGCTGACAGACTGACAGCGAATGCAAAGTAATGGCAAATCAAGCATTCACAGAAGAAATCATATGTGTGTGTGTGTGCGTGTGTGAGTTGCAAATATAAAATAGGAATTCCTTAAGCTCAGTTTAAGGCGCTTACTACAAAGCACATGCAGATGAAGCAACGCAGCAGGGGGGTTGAAATATACTCATACTTGTAGGAGGGAAAGCTTATGAGTATCAGTTGATGTCTAAGCATACAAGCGCATTTATTTGGCTATGTGTGCGCGCCATATGATACACAAATGAGTGCATAGATACAGATTTAGTTAAGTTATCTAGTCACGAATATGGCGCTTTGCCGAACGGTACACAAAGCGTTGATTGTCTGCTTTTATTACGACGACAAGAGCAGACGGAAAAGAGAGCTTACAAGCTTGTCAAGAAGTTGCTACATAGTACTTTAGAACTGATAGTTGCCAAAGCACCCATATGTGTGTGTGTGTGTTGTATGCGTGTCTTAAGGTTACGCACGACAAAGTGGACAAGTAGCGACTGTGTGTGTGGGTAGGGGGTGTGTGTCAAGTAGCCATTTTCGTAGCTAAAGCGATTTGCATGCAGAGCACATGCTTTGTATGATTTTTCGCGTAAATAATACATTTCCATGCTGCTGTCATGAGCGTCTTCATGGCTTCAGCGAGCAATAAAATATAAATACATTACTGCGCCGTTAAGAGGGTGCGCAGCGGCAAACGAAATGCGTACTCTTTACTTTGGCTTTCGCAGCGAGCATGTGAATAAAAGTAAAGTAACACTAATAAATATAAAACAGCGCTTTGAAAACAAGCAACGGCTTGGCGCGTTATGACCGCAGCGTGACACATATGGATATGACCCCCCGCGTTCACAGCACGCATGTGTATAGCAAATTTATACTTTTTAAGCACAACAGCTCCCGCTATAACTGTACGAGTGCAAAACTATTGACTTATGCAAATAGCGTGCAGCTTTCGCTTGCTACGCATGCATATGAAGCGCTTAATCCCTGCTAAAATAATATTATGCTGCTGCCAAAGGATCCCAGGCGTACAATCGCGTCTTCTTAAAGACTCATGCATGCACGCACACATACGCGCGCAAGTGGAAGCGCAACTCACGTTGAAAGCTTCGAACGAAAAACAACAAGAACTCTATTGAACAGATGAGTGTGTGCGGCAGCCGCTGTCAATGGGAAATTCTGCAGCGTCGCATGAAAATATGATGAGCTGTAATTTGATTGACATCGCTGATATTATCAGCCAACGTAATGCTGTCGATATTGCCAAACACATACGCTCACAGCTGCACAACAACAACAACAGCATAAGCGCCTTATACACACTTGCTCCCAGCGCGACGTTGTCTTGCGCTTTGCCACCTTTCGCCTAAGTTTTGCGATAAGTTTTCACTCTATGACTTGTCAATCATGGCGCATCAATTGAGCTTAAAAATATTCAATAGCTGCAATTTGTATGTGTGTGTATTCGTATGTGGCTGCGTTCTCAGCAAGTTTCTCACATGAGCGAGGCAAAAGTCACACAAATTTAGTAGTTGCTTTCACGTTTTGTTAGTTGACAGCTCAATGCCTTTCGCTTGCGATTGATTTATGATGCCTACGACGCAGCCACACATGCACAAACCCATACAAGTTGCTCGTGTGTGTGTGTGTGCAATGTCATTGAGTTATCGCTAGCTATGCATTTCGTATATGCTTTTAGCATTATTAATATATGTAATCAAGAGTTAAAAGCAGCGTCGCAAAGCCATTTGTCAAACGTAGAAATTCCCCTTTTCAATTATGGTAGTTTATAGATACTGTTTTTTCTATTTACAGTAGTGAGTTGCTTTTAATGGCAAGATATTGCTTATGTCATTTCAGAGCTCAAATCTTATTACTTGAGTCAGAAATATAAATTTTATGCTGCTTTAATAATATTAATGTATATTCAAGGTGAAAATCCTTCACACATGCAAAAGATTCCTCAGAGAACTTGATTTTGATTGGTTAGATTGTATGGCAGCTATATGCTATAGTAATCCGATCTGAACAATTTTTCCGCATATTACACTGCTGCTTTCGGTTATAATTTATACCAAATTTCTTGAAGATATCTCGCCTATGAAAAAGTTTTCCTTATAAATATTTGATTCCGATATTTCAGTTTGTAAGGCAGCTATATGCTATATTGATCCGATCTGCACAATTTTTTCGTATATTATACTGATGCCTTAGGCAACAATCTACTCCAAATGTTGTGAAGATATCTCGACAAATGAAGAAGTTATCCATACAAGCACTTCATATCGAAAGTTCAGTTTGTATGGCAGCTATATAATATAGTAATCCGATCTTTACAATTTCTTCAGAGATTTCACCATTACCTTTGGCAATGATCCATGCGAAATATTGTGAAAATATTTTGACAAATGAAAAAGTTTTTCATACAAAGACTTGAGTTTGATCGGTCAGTTTGTATGGCAGCTATACCCTATAGTGATCCTATCTGAACAATTTCTTCGAATATCGCACTACAGCTTTGGACAATAATTCATACCAAATTTATTGAAGATATCTCGCCACATGAAAGAGTTTTCGATACAAGCATTTAACTCTGATCGTCCGCTTGTATGGCAGCTATATGCTACGATGATCCGATCTGAACAATTTCTTCGTAAAATGCATCATTGCCTTAAATAAGAACCCACTCCAAACCTCTTGCAGATATCTCATCTAATATAGGGCAGCTATATGCTCAGAGTACCTCATGTATACAGACCGACAAACCAACAGCTCATCAACATGATCATTTATATAGGTATATCCTTATAGAGTCTTCGACTTCCCCCTTTTGGTCTAACAAAGCAAACAACTTGGCAAACTTGAAACACCTTGTTGTAGATACAAAAATGAAATAGATAGTCATATAACCATGGAAAATACCGACAAATAATATTTATTTTATTTTCTCTACAAACCTTGACCAGCCTTAAAATACCTTAAGTTCACTATAAATATCAGCAATACTATAACTAATAACACAGTAAATTCATCGAGCGCAATCACATTAGCCTGCAGCGCATGCCATTATAGAAGTCACTCAGAAAGCCATGACACTGGATAAGCCGCCATATTTACTAGACAAATATGTGAATATGCAGTTGTGCGCGTCACTTTTTGGACAATGTAAATATTTACACTTCACCAGCGCCTTGCTCATCATAACCATTAAAGTGTATTATAATTTTTGCACCTCATTCCCTCCCTTGAGAGCCGTCATGTGCTTTAAGGCCACCTTTGGCATAAAATATGAATATCTGCCAGAAGCTGTGACACTTTGACAAGTGAGCTTTGAAATTTTTGACATTTTTCAAATTGACAAGTTAGTAAGTAAATGTGGTGGAAATTTGTTTATAATGAAGCCAGGCAATCAAAGTGGATTTGAAAGTGTCTATGTGTGTGTATAAAATGAGATCGAAAGTTCAGTTTTTCTATAAATTGTGCAAAGCTCAACTCCATTATGTATTTCTGATACAGTTTTTCATATCTAGTTTCGGTTACATTGCGGCATTTTTTCTCTTGTTTGATTGTGTTTTATCACTTGTTGTTTACTTATTACTCTTCTTAGTTCATTTGGCAGTCACTGTGTGATGTTCAACGATAGCAGGAAGTTCATATACAATTCGAAATTAATTATTTATTATTTGTATTTATTTGATATTATTTTGATGATTAGCATAATATTTTAAACAAAAAAACTTTTATCTCTTTGAAGAAAAAACTTTTTGCTCTTGTCTTATCTTCATCTTATTTGATATTAATCCCCACTCAGTTCAATAAAAAAAGCAAATCGTTCGTATTTTCGGTCCATTGGCAGCATTAACAGACCTTAAGCATTTTTAACGTGTTAACGAGTCCTTGCATTAGACCGCCGCTTATGCAAATACAATTGACTGGAAGGAGCAAATTGCGACACACATAGCTTTTTCTCTTCCTTTACTTTATACCATATCTTTACTTATGTACACTTATGTCAGGTAGCCATTTTTTGCGTTATCATACCGGCTAAGTGATGTAAGTTAACTGCTTCGCTGCATTACTTCCATGAAATTTATAGCCTTTTGATTATGTTATGGCAGTTAAGTTGTGGAGAAAATTTGAATTATGTGAGTATAAACGATTTCTGGTAATATGTAAATTCCGCTTCCTGAGGAAATCGCAACTTAGCAGTTTTCACAGGCTGCCGTTGAAGGACATTTGTTCAGCAACCGGTTTTCTTGAAGGTGACCATTGCTATGAAAAATATTATTTTACTCATTTCTCTGCATGTGACATTAGCGCTAGAAAGAATTAATTTACAATTTATATCCCAAAAAAGCCAGTTTAATAATCAAAAGGAATATGTAGTTAACATCAATTGATGATCATATAATTTAACATTGTAGCAAATGATATGCTGTCGCGAGAAATTGTATTAGTCACATCGCATCATGTTATATTATTTCTGCAATTGGGTAATTGTTTGTAGTATTAATTGTATTTAACTATCATATGACATCACATCACGCGAGTTTCATATCATTTATGTCATATGACGCTATTTGTCTTCACATCACAAAAATTTTAGCAAAACATTCTATTTACATCAGGTCACAAGAAGTCAAGAGATATCATGAAAATGTCACATAGTCTTAAAATCACACGAGAAGGCATCACATATTTTTTATTATTTAATTTATCACGATGATGATGCTTTTTAGTATTACATCAAAACAAAATCCTAGCAAAACATTTCATCAGATTACACTCAATTTTATTACATCACGTGACAAGAAGTCACGAGATATCATGAAATTGTCACATAATCATAAAATCACACGAGAAAGCAACAAACATTTTTTCATTATATTATTTATCATATAGCAAGACGTTATTTGTATATCATTCATCACATTACACTAGGGTCACACCATCAGAAATCAACTGATATCTTCAAATCATCATCATAAACGAAAATATTCCACTATTTAGTCATATACACATAGTACACGAAACTCATCATAATCATACGAGTGATGTAAAAAATTTCATTAAATCACATAAACAACAAAACACACGGCATTATCACAAAAAAACACATATCATACATTATTCCACTATCGTATACATTTACATCATGCGAATAGTGTAGATATTTTCTATAACATAAGGCTTTCCCAAGTATCAAATCACTATAAACATGACATGATGGCAAGAAATAATGCGTTCTTATCAAGACACAAGAAGATATCATCACACGTTTTTCCTTTTTATAGTCTATTATATGACATCACATCATGCAAATGGTGTAAATTTAATTATATAAAACATGTCATCACTTGAGGCAATTTATCATTTTATTTCCTCATAGAAGAAAGTATCATATGTTTCCTATTTTCCAATCTAACACATGAAATCACATCACATGGTGTAAATTTTATTATATAACTATTGTATTGTAAAGCATCAAATCACTACAAATCACATGACATGATGACAAAAAATCACGCGATATTATTAAATCATCAGAAAATCTTACAAGAAGAATTTTCAAATCCATAACATGACATCACCTTTTGCGAACGGTGTAAATTTTATTATATAACTAAGGCATTGCATAATATAAAATCACAATAAACATGACATGATGGCACTAAATCACATCATATGACATCACATCCTGCGAATAGTATAAATTTTATTATATAACATATTTTACTATAAAACATAGTACCACATCACAATAAACATGACATCACATCAATATACATCATATCACTTCTTTTGTCAAATCAACCCACGATATATGTGTACCTAATAATAGAATGACGTCAGATTTTAGCGCAATTTTCGTTTAAAATAATTATCGTTATCTGTATCTAAATAATTGATAATTTGACAACCTATTATATTTCTATTATTCATTTTATATTTTTGATATCTTGATAACAAATATTGAATCTTTTATTGATAATAATTTAGGACTCATAATATTAATCCACTTTGCTAGCACCAGTTAAAAATTCGCAAATTTATGAATATATAAATTTATACACGTAAGACCAGAAAATAAATATCGGTTGCCGTCAGTTTTATGTGAAAATCGGAACAACTAATTATTATCAGAACAGCAAATATCGTATATCTGTTGTGATAATATGATAATAAGCGATATATGTCAAACTTTTGACATACATATATTTAAATGTTCATATATACATATATAACTATGTATGATTTTAACGTTTCCCATACAACAAAAAATATTTAATGAATATCAACATAAATCCGAATTTATGCCTAGTTTTCGAACAAAATACGCTTATTTATGTGTATTTACTAATTATTCTATTTAACCAAAAGATTTTGAGAATAAATCTGGCAACAGCCAATATTTGCATAAACGTAATTTGCATTCAAATCAACAATTTATACCAAAAACTTATATTTTGCAATAATTCTTTAGCGTGCCTTTATGTGAAGCATATGAGTGGGTGAGTGTGTGCACAACGAAATTGCGCTTTTAACCCACACCGTAACCTCCGCACAGACCAAAAGAGCCGAATTTCAATTTATGCGAATTCAATAAATACTGTTGCTATCAGCAGTGTAACCGAAGAGGGCACCGCTCTTGCCATGATATATTCTATTTAGGCTTTCAGTGCAGTAAGCGGCTTTCGTTGAGTCAGTCTCATGTCGCTGCAACGGTTACATAAGTGTCCCTTAGCCCTCTGATACGCTTTTTTTTAGTTCAACTGCTTTACTATACGATTGGTAACACACATACTTACACGATTACATGCTGATACATATACACATACGTACTGATACATATATACATACATAGTACGAAGTAAGAGATAAAGCCTGCATATGTAAATTATACTTTATGGTGACTGCGTAAAGGTTCCAGTGCTTAATCGATTCCCCTGATCCGCTTGAATCTAGCAAGGGTTGCTGTTTGCAAGGCTCAACGGCAATGATAAAAGGAAAATAATTTTTAAATTTGCTGCACAATGAAATTAATACAAAAACGTATAAATTGAAAAATGCGTAATATCCCAAAGATACTGAAATGTAACAATTATGCATGGCTGGACTGAAAAATACAAAAATCGGCAGAAGAAATCACAACTCAGCAATTTACTGTTTCTAAAAGAAACCATATTCTCTTGCTTGCATTGCGCATAAATATGTGTATTTTTCTACTCATTTTTCACTCTGTGCCTGCTATTTATCAAATACTTGGGAAGCCATTAAAAGTCAGCCAGTCGTCATCAACAAACGGACCAGCGGACATGGCGCAAGCTCAATAGCAGAGCGCGTAATGCGTTGAATAAATCAAATTGGAAAACATTGAACTGAAGAATGTAAAAGTTAAATTACAAAAACATCACAATTAGGACAACCTTAGACAGTAACATTTGAGCAAAGAGCACTGAGCCGTAAAGTGAAACAGGAACATCAAAAGAGCGCAAATTAATAAATAATGCGGAGTCGGAAAGTAAGCTGCTTTAAGAAAAAAACATTAAATAGAATTAAAAAAAAAAGATAATTTGTAACTGTATGTGTGTGTACATATGTATATTAATCAAATAAAAAAAATGTAAGAGAAAAATCTTTTATTTTTTTTAAGAAAATTCTTCAATATTTCGAGAAAGCGAGTTAATAGAAAGTGAATACACATACAAACAACAAAAATAAAAACCAAAATAAAATAATTAGAAAAAAATAAATAATTTCACTTGCACCTCAGCAATAATACCCTACACAAATAAAAAGTTTCCATACGAAAACTCAATTTCGATCGCTCAGTTTATATGGTAGCCATATGCTATAGTAGTCCGATCTGGAAATTTTTTTCCGATATTATTCCGTTGCTTTAGAAAATAATGCGTACCAAATTCTTCTAAGAAATCTCTTCAAATAAAAAAGTTTCCATACAAGAAGTTCATTGATTGTTCAGTTTCTATGGCAGCTATATGTTATAGTAGTCCGTTCTGGAAGCTTTCTTCAGAAATTGTACAGTTGCATTGGGTAATAGTCCATACCAAATTTGGTGAAGATATATTTTCAAATTAAAAAGTTGTTCATACAAGGACTTGATTCCGATTATTGAGTTTGTATGGTAGCTATATGCCATACTGACCCGATTTGAACAATTTCCTCAAATATTGCACCATTGTCTTACAAAATAATTCATGCCAAATTTCGTGAAGATATCTCTTAAAATAAAAGAGTCGTCCGTACAAACCCTTGATGCCGAATGGTGAGTTTGTATGACAGCTTTATGCTATAGTGGTATGATCAAAACAAATTCTTCAGATGTCATGTCTTCACTTTGGGCAATAATCCATACTAAATTTTGTGAAGATATCTTTTCAAATAGAAAAGTTGTCCATACAAGCACTTGCTTCCGATCGTTCAGCTTGTATGGCAACTATATGTCATAGTCATCCGTTCTGAACAATTTCCTGGGAGATTGCACCACTGCCTTAGAAAATAATCCATGTAAAATTTCGTGAAGATATCTTGTCAAATGAAAAGGCTTTCCGTACAAAGACTTCATTCCAATCGCTGTTCTGGGTTTAAAAAATGAAATAAAGACTACACATATTAGCAGTAAAATAAAAGTAGGTCCACAATAAAAATATATGTGCAACTAAAATAAAAGCGTAACAGAATGTGAGTGAATGAAGGCAGCGCACAGTTACAGAAAGCTCTGCGCTCTTCAAACAGAAACCAATAATTTCTGGTAAATTGCACCCCATCGGCAGTCGGCCGCAATGGCCATGGTAACGCTTCATTTGCTGCGCCGTTTGGCGCTGGTTGTCGGTCACTGGCCACTGGCCGACTGGTTGCAGGGCGACTTTGCCGTCGGCTGCTGGAATTTTTTGTGTCCTTGAAGTATACACAACGTGATAGTCGTTGAAGTGCTTCAGCTGTGCAGCCATTCATGTGACTGCGGAGGCAAATAATAATAATAACAAATACAGAATAAGAAAACAAGAAACAGATGGGCAAACTATTCTTTTTTATGTGCCAGTATTTTTTTATAATTTTGTCTTTAATGAAACTTCTACTTTAATGCACTTGTTCGCAAAATGGACTCTCTGCTGTGGTTTTGTGCGGTAAAGACACTATTCATCCATATATTTGCAGCACCGAAGTCAGAGCTAAGTTCAGCATTAATGGTAAGCTCGACGGAAAAAAGATTCGTGCCTTTATGGTTGAATGTGTTCATATAGTTCCAGAAATATAGTGTTTCCTCTAACTCCGGTTGGAGTATAGGTGTGAGTCGCATTAGCCTATTCCAGTTAGTTTGAGAGCCCTTGAAGTCGGCTTCCATTATGCTTCGCCAAGAAGTTTTCGGACGCTTGCATCTTATGGACTGTTGTGGCTCTACAAAGCTCTTCAGTATTTTTGCGTAGTGTATACCTAAGACAGTCAAATCATGTACATTTGATTGTTAGCTCTGTGGGTAGTTCGTTGATTTTTTACAGTCGATTTTGATTGGATACCATACTACTAGATCCTTAAGATTTTTATGAACACAAGTTAGTAAATCAACTTGACGGATTCGCAACCGAAGCAAAAGACTGTATTCATGCTGACGTTAAAATTACGAAATGCAGATTCGATGTTATTATTGCTAAAGACGAATTCGGTTGTATACAGGTTAATTTTCGCCAAACTTATATAGATTCCTCAAGAAGTCTGATTTTTATATTGCCAGGAGAGCGATATCAACGCCATTAGTCGGATCTTCGAGTTGTTCCAGAAAGTTCCAAGAGATATTGTGTTTGCCCATTAACGCCTAGTTCAGGACATCGCCTAAAGCAATAAAAAAGACTAGGTACTGAAAAAATAGCTCGGCTTACTCCAGTTTTCAAATGAATTGGGTCTGAGAGCCGTTTGTTGGGTAAGACTTTGCATTTTAAGACAATGTTAGTTTTCATTGGGGCGTTTTTTGCGTGACAGTCCCTAAACTCGGCACACGTCCCTGAGGAGGGATCGTTCGCCTTCTCACTTTAGCTCGCCTTCAAATGGTTGTTCTTTGGCTTCCCAGAGGATACTTGGTCTAAGACTGGAAGTCGTGAGCTGCTTGAGCCATATGCAAAAGAGTCGTTTCGGGTCACTCCCAAGTGAATGGTGATCAGAGAACTTTTCTAACTTATGTGAACATCTACACATGACTCCACCAAAGAAGAAGTGGGCTTTTCTGGAATACCTATTCAATATAACTAGCCATGAATGCATTCTGTACTATTAAAGCCGATGCTGGTGTTCACGAACAGGTGTGGTTTTTCGCTTGCCAGTCGTTGATTTGCTCCAATAAATGCGGATTGTGACAATATGATTAGATCGCTCTCTGTTTTTGCGAAAACTGGCTTGTTGCTCCCTCAGTGAATCTTTAAGATTCGATTTAAAATACATTTTAGACGAGATGCTGATTAATGTGATCCCTTTAAAATCTATACATCCGGATAGATCACCTATTTAAGGAACTTTCACCAGTATGCCTGTTAACCAACCGACCGATAGTTGCTCGGTAGTTGCTCTTCAGGATAAACTGCTTCAAAAAGAGGAGGGAAATAGCGTACAGAGACTACATAGACAGCATTAAGGGCTACGGAAGTAATCATATCACCGCTTGACGATTTTCCTGATCTAAGTTGTTTAATATCATCCACTATTTCATCCAACGAGATGTCCGCGAATATATCGTTAGGACGAGAATATGCTGTTCGACTTATGTCAGGAATTATGCATGCCAATTTGAAGTATAGACCATGTGATTTGACACTATTTTTAGCTTAAATAGGCAAATGTTGCTAAAACTGTTACATCTGACTAGCTGTTTATTAGACCAAACAACAGACGGTTATTTTAGTTTAGTTATTTTCATATATTCCTTATATTTCCTTATATTTTTACATATTTTTTGTAAAACCTCCAAAACACACATTTTCTCAATCCTGTCCATAATTATTAATATTAACCTATAGTTCAAAATATTTTCTGACCAAAGCTCAGTTTAGTAAATATCAGCCTTAAAATTTAAAATAAAATGTATGTATAATATATATATTGCCTTTCTACAAGCTGATAGTTCACATCTGATATTTTTCACTGTGTAGCAGCGTAATGGAGCATTTAGTTGGACGAGCAATCGGAAGTAATTTGTTTTCCGCCATATTTATGAGAGTCTACTGATGGCGCATAAAATTGCACTTGCTAACAGCGTTGAACTTGTTTCGCACTAGTGCGAGGAAAGTGGGTAAACTTCTGCCCGTTTGATGGATTAGTGAAATTGAAAAACATGTTTTTATTTTTTTTTTTACTTTTATGCCTGCATATGCAGATTTACTCTTGTTTTGCAAGCAAAAATGTATAAAAATTGTATTTTCAATGATTTTAAGCAAAAAATATATTTTTTGTATTTAAGAATTTTATTTATTAGTAACTTATACTAGATATCATAAAAAATATGAAAAAGTAGTTATAAAGCAGCAAAATAGTTATTATTTAGTTAAACAGAGTTATACATCGTTGGCAGTGGCGTATGAGTAATATTCAGCTCAAGCAGCATTTAATAAGCATTTAATTTACGAGATAGGCATAATTCTATAAATATTAAGAAACTACTGATGCAGCAAGCCCAAGTATGAGTCATTTATTTCCAATATACTGTTACGCATGGCTTTCTATGGACCAGCCACACTTTCCTACTTCATTTTCGCTCAACTATACGCTTGTAACTTTGCGCTCTAACGGCAAGCAGACTATTCATTCATATATATATAAATATGTATGTATGTATGTCTGTAGCAGCACAAATTGAATATCTCTTTTGCTTTGCTAGTACATTACTTTTCGTTTGCTTGCTCTTTTTGCAGCCCACATGAAAAGGTTTCTTTGTGCCTTGCGTGTCACGCAGCAATTGTTTTTGTTAAACGCTTTTATATATTGTACATTTGCATGAATGAGGGTATAAATGTGTACTATATATGTCAAACAATTGTTTTGATTGAGTTGCACATTTTTTGTAGTTCTTTCGGATTGTGTGGTGAACCCATATGCTTGCATAAAGCCCGCATGCGTGGTGCACGAGTGCGATTGTGGGTGAAGCAAATACAGGATTTTATACAAAAAGTCGATGTTTGAATTGAATTTGGCATAGTTTAAGGATATGACAGTGAATCGTGTGCGTGTAGATTTCCTTTTTTTAGAAGACTTTATGGTGAATGTGTGCAATTTTTTGGTTTTTGACAGCAATTATTGAAGAAGAACTGGATTATAAGATGTTATGTGAAAAAGATGTTAATTGAAAAGTTTTTCTGTAGGACTCGTATTTTTGCCTGAAAGCGAGCTAAGCCGTTTTCACCGCATATACGTACTCCCTTTCAACTATGTTCATCTCCATCTTCTTCCAAAATTCGAAAATTTACTTTCTTATAAAAATTCATTCTTCTATAAAAATGTTCGTACTAAGAATGTATAACAGGTGCGCTGAAATATTCATAGGTCGTCATATAACATTTTTTTCTGATAAAATCTGATTTTATTACAAATTTTTATAATACCAGACGTTCTGGAGGAAGCTCTGTTACCGGCTTATGCTTCAATATTTCTGCATGAAAAAATTACCCTATATTGTCAAAAGTGTGCTAAATAGTGTACAAAAAGTTTGAATAAAATTACTACATCGCTAACTAACCCGCCCTTAAACCTCAAGATAAGGCTGAATTTCTGCAATTACCTCTTCATTGTTGTTTAATTTCTTTCCAGCGAGTATTTTCTTGAATTCTGAGAAAAGAAAATAGCCACTGGAAACCAGATCTGGAGAATACGAAGAATGCAGTTCACAAAACTTGCTGGTTGTATTCATTGATTTGTGATACGGTGCATTGTCTTGCTGAAAGAGCACTTTCTTTTTCTTTAACGGCCATTTTTATACGATTCTGTCCGTAGAATGATCCAAAATTGCAATGTTATAATCGCTGTTAATGGGTTTTCCTTTGAAGACAGTCGATGCATATTGTACCACATACATCGAACAATGCCGATACAGTAACCTTGTCAGCCGACTTTTGCGTATTTCTGTGCTTTGGAGTCCGTTTATCATGTAGTCCAATCAGCGGACAGTTGACAGGACACCGTTATGGAGCTATGTTTCATCCGAGGTCACATACCGACGCAAAAATTGGGTTTCATTACGATTAAAGCACTTTAAACACTTCTCAGAACAGCAATTCGCTTTGTTTTTGTTGGTTTGTGAGTTTACACGGCACCCACTTTGCACAGAACTTTCGCATACCGAAACATTCATTCATCTGAAAAATCTTAGCTTCTCGAACAACTTCACTTTGTCTGAAATTACTTCGAGATTTTTTGTCTTTAGGACGTCCACTGCCTTCATCGTCCTCGTTGCTCATTTTGCAACGTTCAAACTTAATAAGCTGCTTTTCACTGGTTGATTTCTATGGTGCAGAGTCCAAATAATGTTAATCATCCCAACTTCAACTTGGCTTCAACAGTATTTTGTTTCCTTAAAAATCAACGTGCTGCACGAAAAATGCTGTGTCTCAGAAAATAATAGTTCGACAAGCGTTTGATTATGCTTGAAGGCTTTATTTGCTTGCTATATGTTGCTCTAAAGCTATATTTTGCATATGTGTTTGCAACCGCCGCCTGTTTGTATTTATTTGAAGTGCCTCCCACACACGCATACATATGTAAGCTTATAATATTTCACTTGGTCAGACAACACCAGAGCATATTTCATTACATCAATCAGTTCGCTTAATATACGAGACTAACAGGAATCGACTTATTACTTTTATCTACAATTCCCAGTTATTTTCTAGTTCGTCTGCCACAGAAGACAATTTGCACACAATTTCATGTTAACTATAGTGCTAAATTTTTAAACCACATGTATGGAATCTAGGAGCATTATCATTTCATTACGACATTCTTTCTTTCATTTTACGCTTCTAATTCTCAAAACTGTATATTTGCTCTTTAGTTGGCCTACTTTGCTCTAATTGGTAAGCGAAAGTTTATTACTTCCATATGCTTGCTCTCAAATTCATGTTTCTATGTTGGTTTGGCTGAGTATAGACAAAACTTTCAAATATTTCGAGGAAGATTTTAGGAGATTTCTGTCATATTGGAGCCATATACTATGTATATGACCTGTTTTTGAGTTCTATCTGTTTTCAACTATTTTTTCAAAATATGTATATAAAAGATTCTCTTTTGATCATTCTCAGGGGAAATGGTATTGACTTCGCCTGCCAGCTTTTCTTGCTCGTCTGTCTTTTCGTAGCTGACGTTCTATACCCAGGAAGCCAAATTATATAGATGACCTACCAGTGAGCTTAAAGCTTCAAGTGGTTACGGACTACGCTGAAATTTATCTGCGTTGTCGATAAGGCTAGAAGCGCCGCCTGCTTTCTGTATCCATTCGTTGTTATCGAATAGAACTCCACAGCCTTTTTATGTCCATGAAGTCAAGGTCATGGGAGTACATCCTCGCCCATACTCTGCTGTCTGGTCTTTCTGCTTAAAACCGCAGGCTGTGTTTGGTTGGCAGATTGAAAGAGAGATATTTCCATTTTCGACCCGTTGATATAGAAAGAGAGAGTATTCCCTTCTCTTAATAAAATTTCTTCTCCATTCACGTCTTGGGGTAATCATCACCCGAAAGTAACTATTGAAATCTATACTTGGGAGAATGTAGACTGGTTTCCTTATGTTTAGCTGGTTTAGGTTGGCACTATATCCGTAGTCTTTCCTGCTCCAACCTTAATTTTTCTGCAAAATCTATGTCGTCCCCCACAAAGTAATCACTTTTGGCCCCAATCCATTTGTGCCAATGTTTTTTCCAATTATCGAAACAGCGAGTACCGTGGTTGTGGCACGATATTGATTGAAAATGTGGCGAAAGCTCACGAAGAATCAGTGCAATATGCGTCGGTGTATTATCGTGTTGTTGAAATCAATAATTGTGGGAATCTTTTTACGAATAGCTTGTGACAAACGACGCATAATACTCAAATAGTATTCCTTATAGTTTGGCCGGTCGGAAGGATTTCGGAGTACACCACACCTCGATAATCGGATTTTTCACCTACTTGACCGTGGTTTTTTCGGCTTCGGCTCAACTATGCCATGATATTCGGCCGATTGATCGTCTATTTTCGGATCGTAAGCAAAGATCCATGACTCATCGCCGAGTGCAGAATACTAAAATATTATCTCTTCAATTATCTGACAATGGATGCTGAAACTACTGAATGATCTTCTGTGCTATACGGAGAATATAACAGAACTCTAACATGTAAGCAGTAGATGTGGTAGAACACTCTAGCGATGGCTAGATAAATGTAAAATTGTAAAATACTTCTAAAAACTCTGGTCGAGATAATTTTTTGATATTGAAATTTTTCACATACTACAACAACAATTTCCGCTAGAACCACATTTTTCACTAAAACCGTAAACTCGCTAGAAATATTCCGGTAATCTTTGCATCAAAGCCTCCATTCCTTTAAAGTTGCAGTTGGAACCGCAACTGCGGGCACCTTTTAGAGCTTCAAAAGTTCTGCCAGCAACGATACATGCCGGCAAACAGTCTTCAGTTGTGCGAAAACAAACAAATTGCCGAGGGAAGTACAAATGCACACATGTCTACAAACGAAATTAATAAAATGTGCAACCGCACATTTGTTTTTGCCACAATCAAAGATATTGTGTGTATTGCAATCCATTTACTCTTTTATTTAGTTTTTCTGTGCTATTCGGTTATTGATGTGCACTTTGTTGCATACCACTGTCTGAAGTTGGGCATTTTTTGTTGGCGCAATTTTATTGCTTGCCATTGCAGTCGCTTATTTATTTATACATTTGTATGTGTGTGTGGGGGCGTCTGTAATTGTGTATGTTTGCTGAGCGGAAATGTGTGAGTGTGTGTGTGGAGTGCGGATGCGCATAGTTTTTTGCGCCAGTTGCACTATTGCCTCAACATGTGGCAGCAATAATTGATACTTGGCGTGAAAATTAAGTGATTTCGGAAGTGACGGAAGGCGGTTGTGGCAATGCGGCGCCGCCAATATTGATGCAACTAGCGGATGCGTGCTGGCGGTGGTGGCAAAGCGTTGTTGCATGGTGTTGGTGGTAGCTGTTGGTGTGGGTTCTGTGCCGTTGCATGCATTAATAAGGAGTTGTGGCATAAAAGCAAATTTTTTGTTGTCTGTGTAGTGGCAATGAGTTGGCGTAAGCAGCCATTGTTATTGTTGTTTCATTGCAACATGTGTCGTTTTATTAAAGTGTAACTTTTTTGTTGATTTTTATAATTTTTTTGAATGTATTTTTTTATATATTTTTTATGTTGTCTTATTTTTGAATTCATGCGTGGATTGCACTAATAATTTTTTCCTTCTGGCAGGGAAATTGTCGCTAAAAATATATGGTGCATTAATATGTGTGCGTACGCATATATAAAAATCGTATAAAATGTGGGCATGTGTCGCAATGCGTTAATATACACTTCCGAAAAAAACACGTTGGCAAAGGCTACGTTCGGGTGTAACCGAACATTTTATGCTTTCACAATTTGAAAGAACGCTCGCATATTATATAACTAGATTTAATATTTGATAGTGGACTAGGGGAAATATTGTCTTTATTTCATCCATTTTAGTGAAAGTGTAACATCTGGAGATGGTGAATTCGATTCATCAGTCGATCGGTCGAAAATTCACAATCTGCGCTAATAATCGTGAGATAAGCCTCCTTAAAATCGCATATAATGTATAATCGAGCGTATTGTGTGAAAGATTAAAGCCCACCGTCAACAAACTGATTGGGCTTTGTCAGTGTGGCATTATACCTTGAAAATCTACTATCGACCAGATATTTACCATGCGTCAAATCTTGGAAGAAACTAATGAAAAGAGGATCGATACACACCACCTCTTCGTCGAATTTAAAGCAGCCTTCGATAGCACGAATAGATACTGCCTCCATGTCGCGATGTCTGAATTTGTTATCCCCGCAAAACTAACGCGGCTGGACAAACTGACGTTGAGCAACACTAAAAGCTCCATTAGGATCGGGAAGGACCTCCCGGATCAGTTCGATATCAAACTAGTTTTCAGACAAGGCGACTCCCTATCATGCGACTTCTACAATCTACAATCTTCCACAATAACAAACAAACAGACTTGGCTCCCATGTAACTGTTGACAGTTATAACTTCGAACCCACATATAACCTCATTCATCTTGAAACCAGTATTAACACCAATAACAACAAACTCTGTGAGTCACTTGATATTCCTGTCCTGACATATGGTGCAGAGACATGGACGAAAACAACATTTGATGAGTTGAGTTTCGAGTTTTTGAGAGAAAGGTTCTGGAGAAGATTTATGGTCCTTAGCACATTGGCAACGGCAAGTATTGCATTCGAGGGAACGATGAGCTTTTCGAGATATACGACGATATTAACATAGTTCAGCGATTAAAAAGATAGCGGCTACGCTGGCTGGGTCATGTGGTCCGAATGAATTAGGCTTAAATTCGATCTTGGTTGTGAAATTTAATGCTTGTGGCGCATTTATCCGGTAAGTTAACGTACCTTTAGTAGTTTGCAACATAACCGTTTTATTGAGAGTGGGCGAAGTTGATATCTGATTTTACCAACTATCACAATGTGTGAAGAAGCGCTAAAAAGACTTCCACTCAGCAAATTTGATTAAGTTGGCCTTATTGGTTTAGAGGCGTGATCGCAACTACTTAAATAAAGTGTATCTTGCCACTGTGTTCTCTTATACTAAATAACAGTAATTTAGCGCTTAGTTATAGCATTTTATGTGTTTTTGCTAAACGATATTTTGTGGGCCCGGCTAAGGAGCGATTTCGCCCATTTACAAACTAACCTTTCTTGGATGCCACGAAACGCATCATCATGCCGTCTGTCGTCTCATCATCCTTATCATATATATATAACCCTACATCTATCTGGGTTAGTTTTAAGTTATACAAACAACCGTTAGATGGACAAAACTATTATCTTATTTTGCAACATATTGCGGTAATAAAAAAATAACAGAACAATAATGTTGAGAAATACTTCAAGCGGTTCAATGAAATTAAATTCGCAAGTGAGAAAATTTCAGCCCAATATTTTTTTTCTTAAAGCATTTTGTGACGAGTTTATTATTAGCTGCCACATGCTTTAAGTGCAGCACTTCAGATTAAATTTTATTCAAACTCGAACTGCTCAAAGTCCTTCTTTATTTTTATACTACTTGTCAGCTTTAGATTTCCCCTAAAAAATATTTAAATTTTCAAAAAAATAATAATAAATAAATAAATAAAATAAATTTAAATACCAGTTCGTAAAGCAATAACTGAACAGATAAAAACGGTAATGCCATTGCAATCGATAACTAAATTACGCCATAAAATCATATGCAAAGCACCGCCTTGCATCCGCAACTGGCTTTGCTCCGCTCTATCTCTCCAAACTGAGCGCGTTTCGTTTATTTATCGAGATTCATCCCAGCGCTGCCGACGTGCCTCGATGGCAGCGCATAAAAACGAATAAATTTCGGTTTTTATTGATAGTAAAAAATTTTATTTAAAATGAGCCATTAATGTCGCACGTAAATTTGGCTGTCTAGCGCTCGCTCCGCTTGATGGCGCACTCCCACCAAATTATCGGCGCAAACTATGCACTAGTGGCGGTGGTGATTATGCGAACCGAACCGCGTTGATGAGTGCTTTTTGCTGCTGCACCAGATCGTTCGGTTGGGGCATTTATTGCTCATAAAAATAAAATTTGTTTATTGATTTTCGAAGAGGACCGTCAGCCATGTGGTGTGCCGGTTTATCGCTTTGACCGTTATTGGCGTTATTGGTGTTAGTGGGTTTAGTTGTTGGTGTTGCTGTTGCTGTTAATGGCAGCAATTTTATTATGCGAATGCACAATTTTATTGCTACCAAATGAAATTTTGGGGTTTTCTTTGCCATTAATTTTGTATTCCATGAATAAATTCATATTTATTTGGTATGTATTATTTTACGAGATTTAAATTTTATGCGATTATTGCAATTAGTAACATTTATAGATAAGCGCGGTAATCGTATGAGAGGTTTAGTATTGTTTTTTAGTAGGTATTAATTCGTTTTTTCATAAATGATTATAGCTTGGGAAATACTATATCGGGTACATAACTGATTACAAGATATAATATATGATATAATTTTAAAAACCAAACATAATGAAATATCATATCAAGGCACGAGCTAAAATCTGAAAATTTTGTTTTAATAGACAAAAGTCCGGAAATTCATGGCATAATGTAAAAAAAAACCCAATATCTACGAGGCGTCACATTATGATCTTGCAATATTAGTTTGCGCACAGCATCAATACTTTCTGGAACAATAGCTGATTTTGGAATACCTTCACAAAATTCGTCTTGTGGTAATCCAAGACCTCGATTGAGTTCACCATACCATCAATACACATTGGTTTAATAGCCAAAAATTTAATTAAGGTCATAGCGTTGGCATGTCAAAACGATGTAAGTATGCGTAACAAAAAAATTTCAAACTTTACGATAAAATTGTGGGTTGTCAATAAGAGCGTTACAAAAGTTTTTAAAAAAATCAATGAAAAACTTTATTCCTGTGAGCTGTGTCATTTGCATGGTCAAGTCTAGACGCTGAACCAAATTTTCGTTTGTTTTTAAACATTAATCGGACAATACTGCTGCAATTTCATGTTCGATATTCGTATGAAGTTCATCAGTCATCGCTGGCTTGTTGGCATAGACCACAGACTTTACGTAGCCTCATAGAAAATAGCCTCACGGCGTCAAATCGCTCGACCGATTCGGCCAATTGACTGAGCCATTTAGAGGTATAACACGTTCACCAAACTTGGTTTTCAATAAACCGATTGTGACATTCACTGTGTGTCTTGTGGCGCCGTCCTGTAGGAACCACATAATATATTATCTAAGTTCATATCGTCCAATTCGGGACAAAAATATTCGGTTATCATTGACTGGTAGCAATTCCAATTCACACTAACGTGCCGGTCTTGATCATCACGGAAGAAGTACGGGCCAATGACTCTATTAATTTCGACTTAGACTAGTTGTTGGATCGTATATCATCTATGTATATATGATCAAATGCCAAACCTTACTGAAGAGAAATGTTCAAAGAGTGGGAAAAAGTATTGCGTCATTTGGTGTCCCTATCCATCTACTTTTTTAGGGTCCCTATTGAAAAACTCTGTACAAGTAGACCTTCGAACTGAGACCCTTTTAATTAAAGCTATTAAAAACACTAAAATGTATAAAAGTTTTTTTGAAAAAAATTTCTAAAAAATGTTCACCATTACACAATTTTAATGTGACCCCAGAGCACACACACACGCACACTTATAAGTATGATTTGGACACGCATAAAGTAATTAAAATTGTGTGCGCCTGTCATGCAAAAATCAGTAACGAAATTAAATTGCCTAAATGCACGGCAAATTCAATTTAACAAAGCAAATATTCACATTACGAGCACCTATACACTTGCATAAATAAATCGGTAATGCAAGATAGGAAATTAATCCTGTTTAAATTTCAATTTGGCGCACACAAAAAGCGAATCAACTCGCCAAACCGTGGCAAATAAATACAAATTTGGATATGATGCGATATGGGCGATAATCATTTGTCCGACCAACGCGCACACCGCTGACTTGTGTGTGTGCATGTGTGTCGGTAAGGGCTAACGAAAATACAATTCGCATAAATGGTTTCGAATCCCCAAAAACTAGTGCAATGCAGCGGCCAACAGTTTTCTGCTTATTCTAATGTAAACATGCCATGTAACGGAGCTTTTAGCGCCCCCGTGTTTGCTCTGAGCAGCGCTCGTTTGCATGCA
The DNA here is from genome assembly GCF_016617805.1 of Bactrocera tryoni. Lineage (NCBI taxonomy): Eukaryota > Metazoa > Arthropoda > Insecta > Diptera > Tephritidae > Bactrocera > Bactrocera tryoni. The sequence goes on from NC_052500.1 coordinate 14,954,530, forward strand.
CATACATATTTATATATGTGTATGCATACAAATGAGTGTTGTGTGTGTTTGTGATTGCCATTTTTCATGGCTCTTAATACACCCACAAATGCCACTGGTTTGACACTTTCGTTTTGAATGCGGGCGCTGCATAGAATTTAATTAAAAGCTACATGCGCACTTGTACAGCGTGAAATTTGCACAGTTTTGTTGTCAGTTAAATTTGTAACTTGTCATTTATTTATGCACGCATATTTAGTGCTCATTGCGCGCTTATGAACTTTCGCGCTGTGGTTTTCCTCGAATTTTTGTTGTTAACTCACAGCAAGCAGGAGAGGCGCGCACTGGCTGGAGGCAGTTCTGGTTTAGAATTGTGTCAAAGCTTCATGATAAGGCTTGTTTGGGTGCCTGAGCAAAACGGTAGGCGAATCACGAGCTGGTTCGAGTTCTAGTCCAACAATTATGTCAAATCAAGGTTGTCCCACAGCAACGCTTTGACAACTATTCACCAACATATCCACTCTCTATATATAATTGTTATAGGTGTTAATCACACTACAACTGAGCCACGTCGTATGGTTTTCTACAAGGTGCACCTACACTAAAGCACACATAAATTTAAGCAAATAAAATTACTTGAAATTAAACTGTAAATTTAAATATAAATTTAAATGTAAATTAACTTTCGCGCTTGCGGCAGGTGGAGCCTCTTTATTGCAATCTAACCCAAACATTCGCAAATTCAAACACCATCTCCGCAGCAATTGTTAAACCGCCCTTAGAGTGGTTATAAAAGTTGTGCCACAAGTTTGGTTTAGTTTCTCGCGTAAAACTCAATTGCTTTAAGCGTCAATTGTTCATCACAAAACCGCTGGCTAGGTCATGTCGTCCGAATGAATGAAAATATTCCAACTCTCAGAGTATTCGACGTGGTACCCGCAGGCGGAAGCAGAGAAAGCGAAAATCCTCCATTCTGTTGGAGAGATCAGGTGGAGAAAGACCTGGCTTCGCTTGGAGTTTCCAATTGGCGCCACGTTGCGAAAGGAAGAAATGACTGTCGCGCTGTTGTTAACTCGGCTACAATCGCATAAGCGGTGTCTACGCCAGTAAAGAAAAAGAAGAAAGCAATGACGATTCAATCGATATTATCGAAGTTAAAGCAAACTTTAATTGTTCATAATCTGAAGATGACCTAAAGCTAAGGCTTTCATTTAACGTATTTGTCAACCAACGACTATCCTAAATACTCAGGGCTAAGTCTTCCGGATACATCAATTTCTATAGCATTGGCCTAATAAACTCAGTAAGACAGGTCATATTTTCTTATGGTTTATGTATACATCTCTCTCTTCTTTATTGTAGCCAACTCTGGAAGTATATTTCAAACTAAGGTACTAACCGATAAGAACGAAAGTGAGAGCGCCATCTTTTTTTGAAGTGGCAGCATACGAAAATTAAAGGGAGCGAAGAGCTAGCTGAGGAGAGCATCTATTGAAAATTTAGACCTTCGAATTTAATAGATTTGGACTCGGAATAAATAGACACATACTCGGAAATGTTTCCACACCCCATTTAAACGCACTCACTTAGGAGAAAGAATCATTTTGACGACTTTCTCCTCAAAAACCAGCGATTTGGGACACATTTTTATTTTTCTAAATTTCTGTGTAAGTCTAAATTTAAAATTTCTTGAATAAAAATATGCTCCATGCGATTCTGCAAATTTCTGCATTTTTAGATTTTCTCTACGACCAGTAGTTTAGAAGTTATAAGCATTTTTGTATTCGCTTGTATTCGGCGACTACTTGCTGCATGCTCCTGGTCGCCTAGTAGAAATCTGAGATTTTGGCACCAAATTGAATGCTATTTTTCTGCAGCGACGGCGGATGCACCAAAAATTTGCGTGGGGCGTTGCATACGCAAAGGGGCCAAATTGGGAACCCGGAAGCGGGGCATACCCGCGGACCGGAAACCGGAACAGGCCATCGGCCGGAAATGAA